>NW_006372670.1:0-995 GCF_000327345.1 Myotis davidii | reverse complement strand
CATGACATATCTAGTCAGATGCCTGACCTCAATTCCTTTTTATCTTCTTTAATGACCTCACACTGGCAACCTTGGCAGTACCTGCAACTGCTACAATTTTGAAATCCAAAATTTAAACAGCATATTTCATCAAATCTAATTAATTGAAAGACTCACCACTATTTCACATCCCGATAAGAAAAAAGTGTTACCAACTAAACTGACATCTCAACTTCAGAGATGTTAAAATGGGGGAAAAAATAGTCCTAAACTCAACAAATCATGATATCTTAACTAATGACATTAATCCTTTTATCAGTCTCTCACTCTATTTTTTCCCATTATATCTACTCTTTGGCCTCAACTATACCTCCAAAAACTTGACCCTTTTATATTGTCCCAATCTGTTAGCTCTTGCCAGTTAGCAAAAAATGAGATTGGAGTTTAGATACATGAATTTACAGTAGTGAAATCCTATAATTTCACAGCACTCTTGCACAGGAATAGACAAAGAGAGAAGGCAGATTACAGGAGTAATCCAGACATTTGGGGACTGGTAGAGGATAAGAACCAAGGGGTTGAAGGTATTTACAGGTGACTAACTGAAATGATCAACCATTTATAACAATCAGTACTTGTAATTTAGTGCTTTAAAATACTTACCTCCATAATGATGACCATAGAACAACACTGAAATTGTCTGTAATGATTCACACCAGCCTGCCCATATTATGTGGCCCACGTGCCGTAGCACCAATCCACATGCCCTTCACCACAGCAAATTATTCTTCATTACAATAATGGTTTATTTTTTAAAAAATCACTTTAGTCTACAAACAAACCTCAGTTCTCAAACATCTCCCATCTGAAACAATTTGATTCTTAGCCCAACAACCCTTTCATGCTGACAGCTGTAAGATCAGTCCGGCATTTCTCTGGCAACAAAGGAGAGAACGCACGAGTATGAGTCAGCTTACCGCTAGACCTCATGTTGTTAATATCTCAGGAAATTGTGC
>NW_006372669.1:0-995 GCF_000327345.1 Myotis davidii | reverse complement strand
CTGGAGGAAAGGAGATAATGGTGGGAGGTGAGTTCAGGGATGGAGGTGTAGGGCCTTATAGACTAAGGAAAGAAATTTGGACTGTACCCTCAATATTAGCGGAAGCCATTGGGGCATTTGAGCAATGGAGTGATATGATCTGACATTTTTAAAAAAATTCATTCTGGCTGGATTGATTTGTTGAAACTGGATTATAGAAAGGGCAAGAGAAAATGAGAGGCTGCCAGTTAGGAGGCTACTTCATGGTGCTGGTGAATGATGCTGTAGTAATTGAGGATGTGATGAGTGCTAGGATTCTGCTTGTATTTTGGATGTAGAATCTATGAAAGAAAGTGGGTGCTGATGGTGGACTGGTTAAGAAAAAAAGGAAAAGCAAAGATCCAGAGTGACAACTAGAGGATTTGGGTGGAGCTTTAGGCTGAATGGTGATGTCATTTCCTGAGATGGAAAGACCAAGCAGGGAGTGGGTTGGACTGGGGAGTCAAGTGGAGCTGAGAATGCAGGATATCAACAGTTCTGTTTTGGAATTAACAGTTTAAGAAGTCTGTTAGACCTCCAAGTGAAAAGAGCTGTGAACTCATACCTTAGCAGAGAAGTCAGAGATAGAGATATGAATTTGGGAACATATAGATTGAATTTTTATCTACCAGTCAATACTCTTTTAATGATAGGCCTAAATGAAAACACTAGGTTGTTGATATAGATAGAGAAGTGGTTTGAAGGCAGGGCCCTGATTTAGCCCAGCGTTTTGAGATGGAGAAGATGAAGAGAAGTCATCAGAGAAGAATGAGAAAGAGTAGACAATGAAATAGGAGGAAAACAGGAAGAGTGTGGAATCCTGGAAGATAAATAAAGAAGATAGAGCCAATAGTAAAGATTCATATTGTCCTATGTCAAAACAATAGGCTTTTGTTTCTTTCATCTCTTTAGCATTTTAGCCTGGTCTAGTGTGCTATTTTTATCTAATACTAGAGGCCTGGTGCACGAATTCATGC
>NW_006372668.1:0-995 GCF_000327345.1 Myotis davidii | reverse complement strand
TCCCTTCCTCTCTGAAATAAATATATATTTTTTAAAAAAAAATCAATAAATAACAGTAAGTAGGAGAAGCCAGATTAGCTGCACTGAGGACCAGTTCTAAAAGCTATTTTGCCCAGAACCGGACGGGTTGTGGGGCGGGAGATCACAACCTTCTGTGGGACTAGGGAATGTGTAAACCAGAAAAAGAGAATCCAGAGACTGGCAGGGCTGCTGGATCCCCTCCCTGAGCTCCTCTGGGAATGGACTTATGGTCCTAAACCTTGTACTTTCTCTCCTGGGGTCACCATGTAATCTTGACCCTCACGGACACAGTGATCAAGATAACCCACTTTCCTTCTAAGGCTGTGCTCAGCTGAGTCCTATATTGCTATTTATAGATAAGGTATTCTGACTCGACAGCCTTCCCACCCACCGCAGCTTAGAACCACAGTAGCAATCTACACCCCACTTCTGGAGTACACGATTTCCGTTATAAAGCTCCACCAAGCGGAGTGACTCAGGTGCTATGCCACTAGGCAAACCAGGACCCGTCGAAACCCACATACAGGAATTTACCAGCACTCTCTTTCTTACTCCAACCAGGTGTCTTCCAGTGGCCAGAACTGTTACACCTGTCCCTCCTCTACCCACCATCCTATAACACCTTTGAAATTTCCTGAACATTCTACCAGTACTGTGGGGCCTGTGAATCACCCCATAATATTTGTAAGACCCTCTGTAAGGCGCAAAAGAAAGCTATAAAGCCATGGTAGAATATTATACCAGAATTTCAAACCTTAACATTTTGGGCCAGATAATTCTTTGTTGGGGAAAGAAGGATGCCCTGTGCATTGAAGAGCATTTAACACTATCCCTGATCTCTACTTATTAAATGCCAATAATACTTCTTCCCCAGTTTGACAACCAAAACTGCCTCCGCCATTGTCAATTGTCCCCTGAGGAACAAAATCACCCCCATTGGAGAACCACTGCACTATCTGCATGTCCACAGATCC
>NW_006372667.1:0-995 GCF_000327345.1 Myotis davidii | reverse complement strand
CTGTTAGTCTGTGTCATTCCCTCATGTGCTTGCCCTCTTCAGCTGCTACTGCTTCCAATGTCTATGTCATGTTCTTATAGCTCCTGACAATGTAACTGGGTCGGGTACTAACAAAGGAGGCCCAAAATGAGCTCAAGGGTATTGCATTAGTGCTGGAAGAGTGTTCCCATCAATAAAAGCAGGCATTGTGTAATGTCATTCATACGTTACTGTACATGAGATGATGCAATGTAATACTGGCCCTTGATTCACCCGGAGCTTAATGGGAAAAATGAGACTGGTCATTCCAAATCCTTGCATTTTTACCACTGAGAATCATAAAATATTAGAGCTGGAAGGGACTTGAGAGAATATCTCACCCAACCTCCTTTGTTTTACCAATGGGGAATCTGAGGCGTAAGTTATTCTTCATTGAATCTACCAACTGGAATCTGTTCAAAGTTCCTGTTTCTACTGACAAATGTAACATTTGAAAACAGATTGGGTTCTGTGCTGTCTGCTACCACCCTTGGTAGTTTGGAAAACTAAGAATCTAGAATAGTTCCAAAGCCATCTAATATACTTTGTACACCTTATTAGTGTCTTGGTTCCAGAAATTCTCTCCCTGAGGGTAGAGTGATGTGGGATTAAGGTAGGAAAAATAAAAGTAAGCTCTGTTACTTTATAACTTCATATGATTCATGGCCGCATCAAGGCGAGCTTTCTAATCTTGGATCGCAGATCTTTAAGGCACAAGCCCAGCCCTTTATGTTTCATACAGAGCTATGAAGGTTGTCCAGCTTTGGTAGCAATCTCAAAGGCATGTTTGTGTTGGACCATTTTTAAAATGACATAGTCTTCACTGGAGCTTGCACCTGTGTGTTTATCTACCTTCTGTCACATCACCTTAATAGGGGAAGCAGGTACGAATAGTCTATAAAATTAGTTTAGGCTGCATAATCTATACAACATCTAGACGTGGATAATGTAGTTCTCAAGATAGTTTTTTTTTTTTT
>NW_006372666.1:0-995 GCF_000327345.1 Myotis davidii | reverse complement strand
CAAGCTATGAAGTGCTATAGTATTAGTAATCATAAAATAAGAACAATACAAGTATAGTTAGCACTGATATATTCATTAATTTCCATTTATTTTGTATCCTCCTTCCAAGTATTTGAAAGAAATCAGGTAATGGGTAAATTAGTATGTACATGAACCCACATATTCCTTATCTTTATTCACATATAATGTTACTACTTCTAAATCATTAATTAGAACCACTTTCTTAATATTGGAAGACAGACAAAATCTACTCTCTCCAGGATAATATTCCCAACTACATGGTGCAAGATAAAGACTCATCAATTATATAGAAATTACACATTCCCATATGCCTGTGGAAAATCATAGGACAAATGATATGGTAATTTTATTCTTCCATAGAATAAAAGTCTGCCACAGCCAGACACCACTTAGGATACTGGACTTCCTTTGGCTCTCTGAGAAAGAATAGACTAGTACCTTTCACATCGAGACTCAAGCAGGAAATGTTTTATATTCTGACCTTAGGATGATACAGGTGGTGCTGCACACCAGGCCTCTCCTGGGTGTGACAGGGGTTGAGGATCAATACCTGGGCACACCTATAAGCCGTTCACAGAGCTCCAATGTCTAGAAACTGATTGGCCCAGAAAGAGTACATAATTGTTACTCTGGAAAGAAACACTAAAATAAATGCCTTGCTAGTGGTCAGAATTTCTCTATTGGGAGGTGGCTCAGAATCATCGATGCCTTCTTGCTGGCAGATTGCAAGGGCCGCTCTATGTTAGGAATACCTAGCTTACCCCCCTAGACAGGAGGCTTACAAAAGAGACTCTAATCATTGTCTGCCACACATCTTACAACTTTACCAGAATATCACATGTAGGTTTTCCTTACTGATCAAAAGGCAAAGGTACTGCTTCACACAAAGGAAGTAACTGCTTGGCCATGAACTCATGCATCCTGGAAAGTGGGAAGAATCTAGAAAACACTGTAAGGCAACAGAGCATGGGACC
>NW_006372665.1:0-995 GCF_000327345.1 Myotis davidii | reverse complement strand
CAATTTCAATAAGAGTCTGTCCTCCACCTCTCTGCCATTCTGATGTTCCTGACTTCTAGTTCTATGGCATCTTTCAGGACAGTCAGAGTCCCATGGTCACACCCTGAATTCCCAACATTCCTTTCTCTTAGATCTCAGACTTGTTTCCCTCATCCCCACACCAATCTTGTTCATAAAGTTTCCCACTTCCCCAAAACCTCAAAAAATGTACTTGAGGTGCATGCAGGTGGTAAAACACCCAGAAACTAATAAGCACAGAGCAGCACAGCTGGGGCAACGATTTCAGCCACCCTGAGGTGTTAGGGAGACAGACTGAGAGTTCGGCCCATTGGTGGAAAGCCCTGGTAAACTGCCTTCGCTTTCAAGCACAGAATTCTAGTTCGGTAAGGCTTCAAAATTCACATCTCTGCAGAGTCTCAAATCTCTGCCTTGAGGTCCATCTTCTTTGGTTTTTCAACCATTTAAAGACTATCTGAATTTCTTGTCATCATCTTTCAACTAAGATGCTCCTGACTTCTACCTACCTTCGATACAATAAACTAATAAAAGAGAAAAGAATTAGGTAATTATCAAATTTCATTGATTAAAATCGTTTGAATTTATTCTTTCTCCTTTATTTCTATTACCCTAACCAAATCTAATCTAGGCTATTAGCACTTCCCATCTGAAATGCAAAAACCGTCACTAATTACCCTTCTGTAATCTATTCCTACCAAGTGAACCAAATAACTTGGTGCTCGAGTATATGTGCTAGCTTCTTAAAGACAGAAACCATGATGTATTTTACAACTCTTATATGAATGATACTATAATTGGGCATAACATAGTAAACATTCTAATATGTCTACCATGCTGCTAAAAGATGACCAGATGACCTTGAGATATAGTGCTACAACATAGTAGTAACCACACCCATCAATTCCATCTCTTAGATTACATCTCTTATCCTTGGTCTAACCCAATGGCCGGCAAACTGCGGCTCTTTGGCCCCTTGA
>NW_006372664.1:0-995 GCF_000327345.1 Myotis davidii | reverse complement strand
CTGAGCCAAACCGGTTTCGGCAAGATTTTTTTTATTAGGTTGGAAAAGATGGTAAAGTTTAATTCTCTGTGTTTGGAAGGGTATGGAGGAATAGGAACAGCCATACCTGGCTAGCGGGAGTGCAAGTGGAATTGCCTCCAGGAGGACAGTGTATAGTGTATCTTACGCATCAGATGCATGTGGCACCTTGTGGGAAATAGCAAAAGATTTGAAGCAACTTGAATGTTCATCAGGAAACTGTTTAAATAATTACCTTATGCCCGTGCAGTGGAACACTGTGCAATGCTACACATAGTGAAGCAGTTATAATACATGGGCATAGAGTGATTCTTATTAGAGGGATTACTATGGGGAAAGCAAGAGCAATGTGTATGGAATGCTAGCATGCGGGAGGGGGACATACGTGGACTTTACATGTATAAGAGACCTGGAGGAATGTACACGAAACTGATGGGACGGGTGCCTTGAGGGAGGGAAGAACTGCATGTCGATGAGGACCCAGAAAAGGGAGAGAAACTTGGTTGTTTTGCTTTTGAACTTGTGTGATGTACATTTGTTACCTGTTACTTAAATGGAAACCAGCGTCTTACTGTGTGAAGAGAAGCTATAGATAAGGGAGGAATAATGCTGTGCTGTTGAATTTGAACTGGAGATACCAGTATGAAGTAATGATTTTTCTAAAAAACACCCAAAACTTCGCTGAAGGAACGAAACAGCGAGCGAACAGAATGGGGAGGCTTTTCATTAGAATTGTTAGTGTGATAGTTGACTATTGCATGTTATTGCTGTGATAAAAAGTAAAGACTTTTCAAAAAAGTAATTCAAGAAAATTGCTGTATCGTTTTTGAGGCCGTACCATGTGTGCTGCTGTTGCCTGCATTCCAGCAGGCTGCCCTCCACGGCTGATGCCATCTGACAGGAGCCTGGCGTGGGATGGGCCCCATGCCAGATGCTGAACAGAATTTCATGAATGAAAACCACTAAGGACACGTTTT
>NW_006372663.1:0-995 GCF_000327345.1 Myotis davidii | reverse complement strand
AGGTTGAGAACCGCTGGTGGATAAGCTCCCCAAATCCCCACATATCCCAGCACCTGTGGCAATCCCTCCAAAAGGATGGGGAGTGTCTTATTTAAAACATTTATAAGCTATCAGTCCTTTTATGCAAAGAAAAGAATTTGTTCTTAAAATCTGTATGGCATTTTATATGACTATAAAATTACAGGAAACTCTGGTTTAATTTGATCTAAATGCTTACTTTATTTTCTTTATTTACTTTTAGTCATTTTTTTTTAAGTTAGATAACTAGGGATGGTAATGTGGTGACACAATGGGAAGATCTGAATCTTACTGGTTGGAATGAAAAATACGGCAAAATCTGCATACAAGAGTTATAAAATGGTGTGAGATAACCAGTGCTGATAATTCTAAATAAACTACATTTTCATGAAAAGGTACTCAACTTGCTTCGCAATGCTTGCAAACATAGAAGTCAGTATGCCATGGGGGATCAACAATCTCACATAGCAACTATGTAATGTTCTACTCTTGTGTCAGCACAATCTAGATAAGAAGTTCTGGAGAAGGTTGATAGCTAATTCAAAAATGGCCCTTCCTAAAGAGGCAGCATACTCTCTTTAATTCCACAAAAGACTGTCCTAGACATACCTTCTTCTGAGCAAGAAAAGAGCATCTCAAATTTAGTGGATATTTACCTCTTAAAATCCAAAGAGCTATGAAAGCAAATCATCTCTTTAAGTGATTTCTATCAGCAATTCTAGAGTATGGCTATCATATTTTCCTTAAATTATTTCTATGAATTATTATAGGCAAGCTGTGTGTCTATTATTTTAAGTAACAAATCTATATAGGACAGCCAAAAAAACATACTTAAAAGATTAGATCAATACTCCAAATTAAGTAGAGAACAGTGACAGCTAAAATTAAAACAAGCAAATAAATGGCAACAAAATTCATAATGCCCCCTTAAAAGAAGAATCTAGTGGAGTGGTTCTCAACCTTCCTAATGCCGCGAC
>NW_006372662.1:0-995 GCF_000327345.1 Myotis davidii | reverse complement strand
AGAGAGAGAGAGAGGGAGCGAGAGAGAGAGAAAGAGAGAGGAGGCCATGGTAAGACTCTCCATTTTAATCCATTTGGTTTCACTGCATAGAAGTCTGGGAAAGTTCTGAACACAAGGTATCAAAATATTTAGGGGACAATATCCAGGAACCATAGAATGCTGAGAAGCTGGTTTTTAGCACTACCTAAGGAAGCCTTCATTTTATTTGTAGCCAATTATTTCCTGTCCAGTTTCTTGCTTGCTATGTAGACAAGCACAAAGAAATGACTGGTAAGTAGAGAGAAGAGATTCAGAGATCTTTGGGTTAAATTACAACCAGCACATTTTGAAAATGCTTGATATACAAATGGTCAGCACATGCTATGCTCTCAAAAATGTGGCCATGAAATGATACTCTTGCGAGCCTTCTATTTGAAACTCTATCTTTTTGGCAATTCTCTTAAAGCTATGACAGAGGTTAGGAGAAGGAGCATAATTTATGAGAAGGGATTTTAAGCTTGGGAATCTGCAACCATAGGATTAATTTAAAAAAAAATTGGGGGTATCAGCCAGATACATGAATTGTATGTGCCAGATAGTTTAAACTCCTACAGGCATTATGAGACCAAGGCTGAAACACCAGCGCTATTAAATTTTAAGATAGTATTAAGGCCAATAGATGTCTCCAACTGGATTTGAGCTTGAGAATTCAAGATGACTTTCGTAGTCCTGAAGAATAACAAAGAATGTATTAGGAAAGTGATAACTTTTTAGGACTTGGAAAGAATTTTTTTAAAAACTAGAAGGTTCACAGCATCTCACTGGGACCTTTCTTTAACACAATGTGTTGAAGTGTGAAATTCAGTATTATTGGCTCCACCCAGGAGTCAATCTGTAAATACTGGAAGGACTTCATTAGAATAAAATTTCACTTAGAAATAGCCCCCTAGTATGATCTCCAAGAAGGACATTGGAGCAGGGCTTCAGCACACAATGGGCAGTTTTATGGAAGGATT
>NW_006372661.1:0-995 GCF_000327345.1 Myotis davidii | reverse complement strand
GAACTAGCAACCTTTTGGTGCATGGATGGTGCCTAATAAACTGAGCCACATGGGCCAGGGCAAAACGCTTTATTTTGAAATAGTTTTAGGCTATTTTAAAGTTGCAAAAATACTGCAGAGAGTTTCCATATATCCCTCACACAGTTTCTCAAGATATTAACATCATACATAATCATAGCACTAGAAAATTAGCATTGCTATAATATTCTTAAGGACCTTATTTGAATTCCAGTAGTTTTCCCACTTAATGTCCTTTTTCTTTTTCAGAATTTTATTCAGGATCCCACATTGCATTTAATTGTTATTTCTCTGAGAGGAATTTTGCAGTTAGGAAAATAGAATCAACTTTCCTTCTCCACTCTCTTTTTGCTTCTCTTGACATGTCCTGTTTTAGATTTTCTAAGAACTTGGAGATAGCTTTATTAACAGTTAGCTTTATTAGTAGAGAAACATGCCTCAAATCTTTTATTTTTGCATGATTATATTCGCTCCTAGACTGTAAGTTTCTTGATAACACTTTTATTTTCCAAAGTACCAATTTGATGAAGAAAAGAATGAACACTTCTCTTCAAAATGTTCTTCAAGGTCTGCAGTGTGGAGATCTGTTCTGGCAGCTTAGCAGAGACGCAGAAATGACCAACCATTCGTATCACTTAGTGAAACTTCCATGAGGGTAAAGGGGAGCCTTTGCCACACCAACATATGCTTTCCTTGGGATGTTGTGTATTTTAAGTTGGCTCATTCTAAGAAATAAAAGTCTCAAGAAGAACCTTGAATCTTCCCAGTAGCTACCGAAAGAATTTAGATAGAGAATCTGGTCCAGGAAGGAAACTATGATCATTGATAACCATACTTTCAATATGAACTAGGTGTGATAGATAGGGAGAAGCCCAGCAAGGCCTTTTTGCTCAGTCTTTTCTGTGTCCTGTTCCTAAAGATGGTCCAAGAAACATTTGTTTTCCAAACATGTGCTTCTCCATCTCCATGTGAATTGC
>NW_006372660.1:0-994 GCF_000327345.1 Myotis davidii | reverse complement strand
ACTGATTGAAAGATTTTCTACATTGTGATGCCATTTTGCATCCATAATCTCCTCTGAGCATAATAAACATAGTAATGACTGGGAAGTTACATAGTTCTCTTTTTTTACTTTCTGCAGTCAACCACATGCTACTTGAAAAAGAGGCATTATAACTGATTTTTCTATTCCCAAGCCAGCAAAATGCAAGTATAGGACACTATTAAAATATTTTAAATTAATTATTCATAAATTTTAATTATTTATATATTTAGCAACAAATGAGTTCAGTTTCTATAGGAAGGAGATATAGGAATGATGAATGGCAGTAGCAAATATGAATCTGAGTTAGAATGTCAAAGCCAATCCTACCAGTATTATAATATTGCCGGGGACAATTTGAAAGACAGTCATGTAATGAATGGCAGGTTAAGCTACTGTGAGCCTACAAAGGAGAAAAATGGAGATAAAAAAATGGTGTTACTTGCCCTGGGGCACAATTTAAATAAGTGGAGTACCTATAATAATCCAATTGTTTGGTTAAATTTATATAAGCCAGGTTTCCAATAAAAATGTTATCCCTCTTTCTCTCAGTTATTTCTGAGATTTTCCAATGAATGGAGTTGTGGTGTTTATTCTTGCCTCGGGCCTTTGAAGTAAGGATCAATCTTTTTGCCCAGAGGACTTACAGAGACACAGAGTTTTTATGTGTGACTTACAACTAAAAGGAGTCATTATGACTGCAGATTCTGGGATCAGATGACATACACTATGCCTGGAGGCCGTTCTCCCTGAATCTGTACAGAATGCAGTGATTCTATGGTGTTTCCTAAGAAGGGAATTCTCATGGCCATTCATGACAATACTGAGTCTCAGCTAAGTGGAATTCTGGGTGGCAAAAGCCTGAGTTGGTCAGTGTTCTTTGGTGACTGCTGCTCATGGGCTCTAGTGGGAACCCATGAGTTGCATCTTAGGGGAGATTTACAGACATCAATGTGTGTGTGTGTGTGTGTGTGTG
>NW_006372659.1:0-995 GCF_000327345.1 Myotis davidii | reverse complement strand
TTTTATCCTCTAACTCCAGAATTGTGTTTAATTTAGTTTTAAAAGTGTGAGTAATAGTTGTCTACAGTCTCAAAATAGAATTGAGTAAATGTAGCAATTAAATCATGAATTTTAGTTCGACTAGAGGGGGTGGGTTTTTACAATTTCTTAGTAACATGCCAGCTGCAAACTCAGAATCTTTCTTTGATGTTTGGTATTTCTAGTTATTGACGAGGTAGAGTAACTGAGTATAGCTCAGTAATACTTATAGTAAATCTTCACTGAGTTACCTGCTATTTAGGGATGTGAAAAAGTGTTGACTTTGGCATTCTACAATGGACATGTCAAAAAAAAGGGGGACATGTCAGTATCACCTGTAGTTGTAAGTTGCTTTTCCCGGTGTCCACGGCGACTGAAGCTCAGGAGAAGAGTATGCTGTGCTCCTGTCAGGATCTACTAAGTCGCAGGTGGACTCCGGTCCTTGGACTCGGTGCTCCTTCTGTCAGCACTGATCTCCTGAGACTCCCTGTGCCCCGCCTTCCCCTGGCTCATGGCTAGTCCTTGTGCCTCTGCTTCGCAAACCGGAGAGATGAGTGTGTGTTTGCTGTAAGTGGTGGTCTTTTAGATGCGCTAGAGAGGCTGAATAGCAAAGGAAAAACATTTGAACCGTGATTTAGGAGACACGCTTTCAAGGCCTGGCTTTCACTGTTTCTGGCTTAGGCTCACGAGTGTTAAGGAACCAGGAGGCACAGAGCAGAGCTAAATGTGTTTTCTGTGAATCAGTTAGTGCTTAAAAGGGGCTTTGACAAGTGTAGTGCATGGTGGATACATACATGTTTGACTAATAATATTGATCCCAACATTTCAATCCTATTTTCTAAGTGAATATGAAATTTGAACCATTCACTTTTACTTTTGTATTATTTTTTAATTTTAATTTTATTTTCTCTACTACTCGTTTAATCTGTGTATTTCCAACATTTAAGACTGGTTTCCTATTTTATTTTACTGTTTAC
>NW_006372658.1:0-995 GCF_000327345.1 Myotis davidii | reverse complement strand
AATGTCATCCCAATAAATTCAATACAAATAAAAATTGAAAAATGTGAATCCAAGGTGATGCAAGAATTTAGTATATACAAATACATTTTCCATGGTCATTAATAGAACTTACATAGAAATCATAAGCCTTTTTAGTGACCATGGATACTGCATATATGTTCATTCTTTGTCATTATGAATACTAATTTTGTATACATGTACAGTGCAGCTTTAATCACCTCCTAAGCAAAAAAGTCCCACTGTTGTTTCAAACCTGTAAGCAAGCGTAATGTAATGGGGCTCCTGATTTAAAACATTGAGGATCTAAATTTAGCTGCAGTTTATGACCCTGGAAATGAATTCAAATAGCCTTTTTACTAGAGGAACCATAGTGGTAACAATCTACCATAGATACCCGGTTAGCTGTGGATTCTGTCATGAGGTTATACTTGCTCCCCTGCTTTGTTGCTGTACATACAGCAGGTGTGTGTATGTGGAAACATTTTTGGAAAATAGGCTCACATACAAGACAAAATGAACATGGAGTCATGTTGATATGAATGAAATCCTTGGTATTACTTAAAGGTATATATTTCTATACACATAGAATACACTCCCATGTTATATTTCTATGATGTATAGTCTTTCATATAATTTATTTCTGAAACTAGAATAGCTTCTTAGAATTGATAGTGTATTATAGTTCATTTGGTTGGATTTTTTTCTAATGCTACACACAAAATATATTGCAAATAACAATTGATGGAGTCTTGGAGTCAATAAATTGCATTGTATAGATTAGAGCACATAAGGTCAGAAGGTGCCTTAGCAATGTTACAGCAACTCCTTAAGGGAATTGAAATTTAAGGGTCAATTCATGTGTTAAAGATACAGATTTTTGTGACAAAACAGGTACAGTCTATTGATTAGCTTTTTAAATACTTTCTCCTATCATATGTGAATCATTAGATCATAAATTTGTAAAATCAATGTAAATCACTTTTTAAGACATTTCT
>NW_006372657.1:0-995 GCF_000327345.1 Myotis davidii | reverse complement strand
TTTGAATGTGAAAATATAGCAAATGCCCATTCATTCATTTATGTATTCACTTGATAGTATTTACTATGATCTATGACTTGGAATGTTTTTCCCCAAAAGTAGAACAGAGCTGTGGGATCTGTGAAAGCATCCATGACCTGGTGTTGATTCCATGACATTTTCTCTCACCGGAAGCAAAATGGCATTACCAGTATCTCTTAGTTTAGAGTGGGAAGCACAAGTCAAATGAGGCTTCAATCTCATGATCATGCCTTGTTCGTCAGCTACACGGGCCGAGCAAAGCATACATTACAGATTAAACATCGTAGAAATTTATTTGAGACTTAATGCAAGAGTTTCCCTTGGGAATATTTTTAAGCGACTCCTTTGGATGTAAGGAATTCCCATCATGATCAAGGAAAATATAAACAACAGAGTTCATTTTCTTCACTCGATATACACGCTTGTGGAGCTGGTTCTCTAGAATACTCGATTTCCTTTCACTTTCCACAATTGGCTCTTGGTTTCTATACCATGATAAACTTGTGCACCATCTTTTGGGAAAGCTGGCGTATTCTTATAAGGAATAAACAATAATGGCTGCTTCTCATATTAAAAATAATTTGGCTACTACAACAGAGTTAAAAATGAAGGCCAATTTTTAAATACAGACGTTTTATACATTTTTTTCTAGTTATAATTGTAATAACTCTGCCTTGGAAAATCTTGAGAGTATCTGTTCTTCGTCTATTTAGGTTGTCTGCAAGAGCTCCATGGTTTCAATTGTGAACATAATCTGGCTGATAAAAATTTTATTCAATGTTTAGGTACCTTTACTCCAAGTAGGTCAGTAGGGTATTTTCAAAAATCATTCTTTTTTTCCCCTGGTTTACTATAAATTACAAAAGATCATCTCAGAAAATTCAGAGGCAGACATATGGGATGATTTTTTTTTCTTAAGAAATGACATTGATGCCTAAGTATTGTTGATTGACAGGCATGGTGTTATATATATA
>NW_006372656.1:0-994 GCF_000327345.1 Myotis davidii | reverse complement strand
GCTCTATCCACTGAGCTAAACCAGCTAGGGCACGACTGTATTCTTAATGCCTGGAACAAAGCCTGCCACAAGCCAGGCAATGCTAAAAATAGATTGTGTCATGAATGGATGGCCCATGAGTATTTTGGGCGTGGAACATGCCTAACACACCAGCAAGCCAGCTTGGATCCTTCCTGTTCCACACGGAAGCAGTTTACCATGATGGTTCTGAACTTAAGCTCTGGGACCTGACTATCCCAGGGTGAAACTCAGCTCTACTGCCTCCTAATTATGCCTGACCTTGGGGAGTCAGTTACCTCTTTATGCCTTGATTCCTTCAGTTGGAAAGTGGTGATAACAATAATGAATCCCTACCCAGTAGGGTGTTCGAGAATTCAGTGAGGTGATGCATGTAAATGCCCAGCACAATGCATAATGTGAATAAGTATAAAGAAATACAGCCTGCTGCTGTTATTCTGGCTTCACTCTTAGGCCAGAATGACCACTGAGAACCACCGAGCAGCAAGTCCGGTCTGCATCTCGGGGGTAGGAACTACAGAGGAACTGGTTGGGCTTAGAATTAGTAGACAGAGGTGTCCAGAGATGGGGGACGTGGAGTTGTGTGTGTTTGGGGAATAGATATCAGAATTGACTGTTTGTCCGAGTCATCCTTTAAGCTTATGCCCAAGATAATTTTAGAGACAACAGTCATTGCAGACAAGTCAGAGCAACTGCTTCTAAACCTCAGAGCATTCTGTTTTTCCTTCCCCTGATTCTTAAGGTTTTCCAGCACTCTACATCAGGGGAGAGTTTATTAAATAGCCTCTCTTTGACCTGCAACTCCCTGGCCAGGATGAGTTTTGCTAAGTTGGGTCTTTTTACATGGGCACTAACACTCAGGTGGCTCTCAGCCTTGATCCTTGTCGGTGGAGGAAATACTGTGGCAACTTTTCTAGATCTGTGGGCAGTGAAATCCATCTAAGGCTAAAATGAATTTTATTCATTTATTTTTTTT
>NW_006372655.1:0-995 GCF_000327345.1 Myotis davidii | reverse complement strand
AAAAAAAAACAACCAAATTCCAAATCATTTTTATTTAGAGAAATAACATCTATAGAATATTAACAAATAGAGCTTCCCAGTGCTATTATGCTGCCCTGTTAAGCCATTTTAAATCCCTTGTTTCATCGTAAATTTAAATGAAGGCTGGAGCATAGATGTTTATTCATCTCCTAAATCCTAACTGAAATGGCTAAGAGATATATATAAATAGGGGAAATCTGCATCATACATTCAGTCAGCTTTAATTAAAATCTGCTGCTACCTCTCAAATGAAATTGATTTTGTCAAAGGACAAGACATTCATGATTCTAAGCTAAAGAACCACTTACTCTTCTAACAATACTGCAGCCTAAGACACAGTTGACTCCTTCCTCTCCTCTCTTGCCTTTTCATGATGTTATCCTGTTCAGTCTTCTTTGCAGCTACTTCTCTGCTTAAAAAAAAAATCCAAGGTTGGAGTATAACTGAACCGAGTTCCAGTGGTGGACTGAATGCTGTGTCCCCTCAAAATTGGTATGTTGATTTCTACTCTTTAATAAATAATTCTTGAAGGTGGAGCCTTTGAGAGTGATTGGGTCATGAGAGTGGATTCCTCAAGACTGAAGTTATTGTCCTAATAAAAGAGACCCCAGAGAGTTCTCACCCCTTCCACCAGGTGAGGACAAAGGAGAAAGACAGCCATCTCTGAACCAGGTAGTGGGCTCTCTCGCCAGACACCAAGTCAGCCAGAGACATCCTGCCTCTAAAATTGTGAGAAATAAATGTCTTTTTGTAAGCAGCCCGGTCTGTAGTATTGTGTGATAGCAACTTGAACTGATGAATGAAAGGAGTTCCGTATCCATTCATTTCTCCATGGACACACATTTATGAGGTGACTTCATCTAATGCCTAAACTTTATGTAAGGTCTATTTGCTAATGAATTTCAAGTGTATATCTTCAACCTGACCTCTTCCTTAAGAGCCAATCTTGTATCTCCAACCACCTATACAACGTA
>NW_006372654.1:0-995 GCF_000327345.1 Myotis davidii | reverse complement strand
ATGCTAATTAGACTGGACAGCCGAACATCCTTCCGGAAGTCCTTCCAAGCAGTTACAACATTTAAGGATCATTCCCTGTGCTACTGTGTTTTCTAAGCCAGCAAACAATAGCCCTCTGACTCTTGTTGCAGTTAACTAAGGTTTGCGCTAGACCTTGTTAAATGGAAATTTCATTTAACCAGGTGCCCATTCTTAGCATTGTTTAAGCATTTGCGTCTACGCCACACGAAGCTATGTTCATCTATCAAGACTCCTTAAAATACAAATGTTCAGTCTTTGTTTGCTCTTGGTTTTGATGAGGGTCAGTGGGGGTAGGCTTTTAAACGTCGTGTTCTGTGTGGAGGAAATTCAATAGTAATGCTATCTGCAAGGTTCATTCTTTTGAAATGTTAGAAAAAAAAACAAAACACTGCTCAGTGTGCCTTATATAACATGATCTATTTATACTCTGTCACTAAGGAGAGTCAGCTGCATTTATGTTCAGGGTGAACAGAGCAATTTATTTTACCTTTTCATGCAATTGATCACTACCGGTTTACCCAGCTCACTGAGAGCACTGGATGAGGTCATGTGAATTGTTCAGATGCGTCAAATTGTTTGGCACTGAAATATTTATCCTAAAAATGTTGAACATACGAATTACATGAACAGATACATTTAAGCACCAGAGTATCTGTATCTTCCTGTTATCAATTGTAATATTAAGCTCCAGGGGAGGATATTATACATGACAACAGTTGCTAAGAGACTGTGGCAATCTCAGTCCCAAATTGGATGCTTTCAAGCCTCCTTTGGAATTTCCAGCACCTGGTAGTGACTAGGGATGCCATGTGAGTGTTTTAACCAGTAAGAAGCTCTTTAGCTGACTGACTATAAAGCAACTTCTCGAACTGTGACCATCATGTAAAATTCAGGAGGGTGGGGAGGCATCCTCTGGATTGCATGGCTACGGGAAAACCTGGCTATGAGGTTCCATCTCCATTTATGTGTGATCC
>NW_006372653.1:0-995 GCF_000327345.1 Myotis davidii | reverse complement strand
TTTTTTTACATTTATCTTATTTTCAATTACAGTTGGCTACATTTATTCTTATTAAATGCATCTTGGGGCTTTAGGACAGTGTCACAGCCCATGGAAGCCATGTTGATACGCTTGCCATCCCTGAAGGCCAGAGACCAGAACAGGAGCAGGAACGCAATATAGGGAAAGCATGTCTAGTGACCAGGTGACCACTGGCCCACTCTGAACTACTTAAAAGCCAAAAGAAATCTTAGGACTGTGGTTTATATTCTATAACCACAATATTATACATATCATTTTCTGTTTTGGTAAGATACAAATTCTTAAAACACACACATATAGTATATGAATAGACTCTTGTTGCAAAAGGTTCAATCAGTATGCAAGAATATGCAGAAAAGTGGGAAAACCCATACTCCCAGCCCTTCTCAAACATGACGAGGGGAACCATGTGCCTTCTATTTATGTATGTGCATATGTTTGTACATATGTATGTATTTTAATATAAATGAGATCACGCTAGAAGTACTGTTCAGTGACTTTTTTTTCTAACTTAGCAATTGCCTTGGTGTCCACACAGAAGGTACAGATCTGCCTCATGTTTTTAAACTATTGTGTAATTTGATCATAACAATTTATTTAACCATTTCTCTTAGATGATCATATGTGCTGTTCCAACTCCACTCTAATGACTTCACTTTTCTGTGCAATTCTACATACATTTGTGTTTCCCCAGGAGAGATCCTTGAACCAAGGGAATATGCATTTTAAAGGGTGTTGAGACCACCTCGTTATCTTCCAAAAAGGCATGCCAGTTCGCATCCTCATGAACCTGGGGTTTTGGACCATGTAGCCTGTGCCAAACATACCTTTCCTTCTTTAAAGAACTGTTGCTATAATTTAACTTTGCAAATGTGGAATGAAAACAAAACAAAACAAAAATATTACTTGTCTTTCAGACCTATTCCTTACTTTAAAGAATAGGTATGCTTGTATTCAGATAGGCTCTTCTTCTT
>NW_006372652.1:0-995 GCF_000327345.1 Myotis davidii | reverse complement strand
AAAAAAAAAGTCTTGGTCACTGGATAGCAAAATAATATGAATTGGTCATTTCAATGATGTAGAGCTATATCTAAGCATAAGGAGCAAGACTCTTAGCCATGTGTAAGTAGTAAAGATGATTTAGTAAATTCTGGAAAGTTACTACTAGAATTCAAAGTAGAACACTGCATAACCCCACTTTAGAGACAAAGGTAAATAAATTTAGCCTTGTAAAGAATTGTGCAAAAGTGGCAAGCCCATCAAATTTTTTTCCAGCATAGATTTAGACTAAATAGACTCCTAATTAATTATATCATTGTTTTCTCCTCTTACTGCCACATTATCAATAGTAATATCCCCTTAGAGCAAATACCTGGAAAATCCATGAGGAAGCAAACGAAGGTCAAAGGAACAGAGACACAGTGAAGTGATGTTTACCTTGCTTATTCTGCTGTATATTTCATTTGGATACAGGACTCTTATGTTTTGTGCATGAATTTTAGAGAAAAAGTTAAAGTGAATTATAGTAACATAACTGGAAGCAACTTCAAAATAAAATGTAGGTAAAGGTAATGACTCACAGAATCCCATATTAGTAGCATAACAAAAATAGATTTAAAGACAGAATGGAACAGTAAATCCTCAAAAATACGCATGAAGTTGGCAACTCTGATGATTGGATATGCTAGTAGGGCTCTCAACTGTAAAAACATTCTCAAATGACTTTATAGGCAGATTTAAATTTCCCATAAAAGATGCAAGATGTTGCATTCTTTGAGGCATTTTATCAGGTGGAATTTATAATCTATTTTCTTATTCTTCAGATACTAGTTGCACTTTCTGCTAAATACCATAAATTTATGTACATATATTTACTGGAATGCTTTATCCAAATGCTTTATCCCTCTCTAATTTCCAAAGATCCTAAACAAAAGTGACAATAATTTATTAGTTATAATTTTAATAGGTACCACTGAGTAGCTAGTAACTTCATATTATATCATTTTGACGATAGT
>NW_006372651.1:0-995 GCF_000327345.1 Myotis davidii | reverse complement strand
TGCAGGCCGAGGCTCTATCCACTGAGCCAAATCCATTAGGGCAGAAGTTTTGTTTTTTTAAGCTTGTGTATTTCTCTAGTACTTAGGTACCACATCACAGTACTGAAATAAGTGCCACGTGATCAATTAATATAAGTCCAGGCCACAGGGCAAATCTTAAGGTCAATGTGATCAAACATGATTCAAATAAAAAAAAATGACATTAGGTCAGGATCTAACATGTTTTATGCTTTACACAAACACCTTGGGCTAATAATTGTAGGCAGTAAAAATGAAATGAATGTAAAGTATTATTTGTTATTAGATGGTAGATATTTATATGTGGTTTAAATAAAACATAAAAAGTGCTTGATTTTAGAAAACTATTATAAAACTTGCCTTATCGACACTTGTATTTCTCATAGAAACTGTAGTAATGAGTCATCTTGTAGCTTCCAGTAGCTCAGTCAGTTCTTCTAGATGTACATCTTGATTTCAGTTAATTTAATATTTCCAGGGATGATATCACATTAGATTTTACCCGAGTTCTAATTTAATCCAGAAAACAAAGACTTATAGTAAAGAAAATAAAAAGTTTTCAAGTTACATGTCATGTATTTATCATACATCAAAATATTTGAATATAGCATATGTATAAATGCATTTGTACATGTATTTATATAAAATCTTTCCAAGATTAACGGCTGCTCCATTGGTTGGGGGAGGCTCTGTAGAGAAACGTTGACTCTGTTATGAATAGTGAGATGCTTTTTAAGGAACACTTAACTTATCCAGAGGTCTCTTAACCAGTCACCCTATCAGGAATTTATCTCCAGTTTCCCTGGGCAACCACAACAATTTTTATTAAATTCACTTAACACATTGTGGGAGAACCTCCTAAATTGTCACTCAGGACCCATTTAATCTCAGTTTACACCCAAAGCTAACACAGTTGGATATCTTGTCTCTAAGTCAAAGCAGGACAGAAAGAATCCAGTTGGATAAAGAAGAGGAAG
>NW_006372650.1:0-994 GCF_000327345.1 Myotis davidii | reverse complement strand
AAGAACGGGTGTTAGGAAAGAGGAATGAAGGGACCAAGCTCCCTTCTGGAACCCGTGGGAGAACTTTGGAATGCGCCAATAAAATGGACATTTGAAAGTGGCCAAATCATCCGGCTCCAGATAAAAAAATCTTCCCTTGAGCCGTCATGTATCAGTTGTGGACTTTTCCCTTGCTACTTACTTCATGGTGATGGTGTTCTCTGCATCAGTATAGTGGGTGACTGCCGTCTATTCTTAAAATCAGAGGGATAGAAAAGGTTTTCAAAGCTCTTTGGGTTGCTATCTTGGATTGTGTAAAATCGTGGCTCCACAGTTGCTCTGTTATAAAAATCCTTAAAATGAAAACCCACCATAATCTTATTTTTATAGTTAAGGTCTTACTATGGTTGATCCCATGACAGTGGTAATTCCGGGTTTTCTATTTCTTTTGAGGGGCCTGTTGGCAATTCTTCCTTTGCTTAAGTCCAGACTTCTAACCTAGACTAGTGAGGCATGTATTCTTTGTCCTCCACTTCAACTCTCAAAAGAGGATGGATTCTTGACCTCCTTGGTAGAAAATGAAAGTCAAGAAAGCTCCATTGAAATCTTATATTTGACATAGGCTCTAAGTGGACAGCAAATCTTTGCAAATAAACAAGGAATCCCTTGCTAGTTTAAAAACTAGACATATGTTATATTTTTCATGATTTTGAGAATATTAAATATACATCCCTAAATAAGGGCAGGTGTGGTGTAGTACTATTTGCAGGCATTGATTTGAAGCCCTGACCATGTCCACGAGAAGTTAATCTCGATAAGCCTTTGTTTCTTCATAGGTAAAATGGTAAAATAATCACCTTATAAGATTATTTTGAGGATGAAAGGAACTATATATATATCCTAAGATGCCTAAAAATCCCTTATCACCGGTAGCCTGGCTTCATCTCTTCCTGCTTCCATTAATTCAATGAAAGGAAAAATATTCCTATTCTAAAATGATAGATTTTTTTTTTTT
>NW_006372649.1:0-994 GCF_000327345.1 Myotis davidii | reverse complement strand
AAACACACAACAAAGCACAAAAATACAAAAAAAAATATTAAGCAAACCCAAAAAACCCTCATGGCACTAAATATACCAGAAAAGGACACTTGTTTGCAGTATGAGGGCTAAAATGAGAAGCAGGGTGTGTCCTTATTAGACCTCTGCTGGGAACACATGTGCTCTTTACTCAAATGTTTTGTTGCTCTGTACATGCCAATCAATGACCGTGGATGTGCTGCAAGTATTAATTTTGGGATTACAAATAAATTTTAGGAAGTAGACAAATTCACAAATGAAAATATATGGGTAACAAAGGTCAATGTACTTGCTAAGTGGTTGAATTAAAAACCTGTAAAAGTATACCAAATGTATTGCAAGAATCCTTCCAAATCAGGTTTTTCCCTTTTACAGGAGAATAAATAAATAAATAAAATAAAGCAAAACATGAATTGGTCAGAAACACACCCAAAATGACAAGTCAATGTTACATCACTTTCCCTGTGCGAGTGAATAGCTTGACTGTACCACTGTCTCTGCCCTAGGACCTGAGGGGGAAAAGAGCAGATCTGCAGAATTATATCAGCTTCTTTCATCACGACCAGAAATTGAAGTATCAGCATGTCTTCCTGGCGACTCCAGAACCTTCCCTAAATGACCTGGAGATCCAGAGTTACTCATTTCACAGCTGCCACACACAGAGTGATGTTTCTCAGGACTCACAATCCAAACCTCAGTGCTCAGGGTTAGTGATCCTGTTATGGTCACAGCAAGAAAAGTGAGCCTTCATCCCATTCTCATTTGTCATCTCCCAGAAGTTCAATCTCAGAGCCCAAGCTTTACAGAAGGCACTTGGGTTTCAAGGTTTCTTTTCAAACAGATAAGCCTGCCAGCATAGCCTAAAGAGACACGTCCGAGATAAATGAGCATGTGCTGTTTTTAAAATCTCTGTTTGGGAACCAAAAAAGGTTTAAGTTGTTTTAGAAGAAAGGCAAAGACTAATTTTCAATGCAAC
>NW_006372648.1:0-994 GCF_000327345.1 Myotis davidii | reverse complement strand
TCTTTTTCTTTAGACCTTTGCTTACACATCACTTCCTTAGAAGGGCTTTCTCTGATCATCTTATCTAAATAAAATAGCTCTCCATTATTCTTCCCTGTTTCCATCCTCTATAATATTTACCACAATTTAATTCATGTAATTGAAAACTTATGTACTGTGCAATCAAGTATGTTCTTGACTGTTTCCCGTTGTCTAACAACAAGCTATATGTGGGCAAGGACCATTTCTATTTTGTTTAATGCTCTAGCCTCAAGGCTTAACATTGAAATACCACACATTCAACAGATATTTATTAACTTAGTCAATGAATGTATGTATATATGTATGTATGGATGGATGGATGGATATGTGAATAGAAATTTTAGGTTTTTGGTCAAACTCTGCTATAAGTAGCACTATAACCTTAGGCAAGTCACTTAACTTCCCCAAGTTTTATAACAGTGCTTATGCTACCTGTAGAGGTATTTATGAGGTACAAATGAAATAACTGATGTAAAGTGCTTAGTAAGAGGGTTTACATAAATATGAGGGGGATAATAAGAGATTGAATGTGACTTACTCAAACTTTTCTTAATTTTTTCTTCTTTTCATGTTGAAACCTATTTTAACACTTCAGGAATCATACCTTAATAGCACCATCTAAGTAGTATTCTTATTAAGAGTTCTTTTTTAGAACCAAATTAACTAAACTCTTAGGTGTGATTCAAAGCAGACATGCCTTATTCAGACTCCTGAGCAAATAACGTCATAAAAAGATTCCAGTTTCTGGTTCTAGTTCAATGAAGGGAATGGGCAATAATGACTCATGTTCTACTTTTAAGTACAAGGAAGGAAGAGATAATAAAAATTCCTGTTCAGGGATGAGGATTCAATCATCCTTCTATTTGTACCAGAATTTTCCTATAACATTTCCCCCAAACTAACCAAAATAAATGATACTCTATTCTAGTAAGAATTGCTAGATAGAAATGTAAATTGATATAATCCTTCTAGA
>NW_006372647.1:0-994 GCF_000327345.1 Myotis davidii | reverse complement strand
TTTTTTTTTTGGCTTAAATAACAGACATTTATTTCTCATGGTCCCGGAGGCTAGGAGTCCAGATTAAGATGCAGGCAGATTCAGTATCTGTGGGAGCCCTCTTCCTGGGTTACAGATGGCCACCTTCTCATCATTCCTTGTATCATCTTTCCTTGGTAAGCATGGAAATTATGGGTACAGACCTTTTTTATTTCAAAAAACTCAATTAATAAAGTGCAAAGACAGCCACAAAATGGTAAAAAATATATCATCAATCATATACGTGATAAAGGAATTGTATTGAAAGTATACAAAAACTCTTAAAACTCAACCAAAAAAAGACAATCCAGTTTAAACATGGGCAAAGGATCAGAATATACACTTTTCCAAAGAAGACATAAAAATATCCAACAAGCACATGAATTTTCTAAGAAGCACATGAACACATGCTCAAGATCATCAGTTATCAGGGAATGTAAATCGAAACCATAGCGAGATGCCACTTTTACATCAAGACAATGGTTAGATTTTAACAAGTGTTGGAGAGGTTGTGAAGAAATTAGAACCTTCAAGCACTGATGATGGGATATAAAATGATATGACTACTTGGAAAAGAGTCGGATAGTGCTTTAAAAGATTAAATATAGAATTATCTACCATATGACCAAGCAATCCAACTCTTAGGGATACATCCAAAAGGAAAAAAATATATATCTACACAAAAACTTGTTCACAAATGTTCATAGTGACATAATGAATAATATTCAAAAAGTGACTAAGCAGCCCACATGTTTATGATCTAATGAATTTATAAATAAATTGTGATATATCTACACAATGGAATATTATTGAGCAATAAAAAGGAATCATTATGGAATGAATTGTGTTCTCCAAAAAGCACATGTTAAATCCCTAACCCTCAATATAACTACATTTGGATATAGACTTTTAAGGAAATGATTAAGGTTAAATGAGGTCATAAGGGTAATCCAATAGGACTGGTGTCCCTTTTTTT
>NW_006372646.1:0-994 GCF_000327345.1 Myotis davidii | reverse complement strand
AATAGAATGGCAAAAACTGTTAAGAATTTTTAAATAACTGTAGTTATCCCAATTTTTGTTTGCTGATCTCCAAGAAATATGAAAATCATTGGTGCTAGGGAACAAAAGGTTTTAACAGAAATGAAGTATTATTTCTTGACATAAGAAAAAGAAAAAAGAGCTATTTAATAAAAAAACAAGTCATTTTTCTTCTGATAATTCCATATCTCATTATTCAGTGTTAATTACTATTACGATCCCAAAGGCTTTTTTATGCCTTTCAAAATTAATTAACACTCTGTCCCAAAAGTTTTGTTAAACTCTTCAAAGTGGAAGTAAAATCAGGAAGAATGGCCTTGGTTTTATAGTTTTCAGTGACTTAATTAGCATGAGATGCTACTACATATGGTGACAAAAAGTCCACATTATAGGCATCAGTTTATTAGCATATTTGAACTTGAATTTTATAAAGGCATCTAAAATTCTATATTTCCTAAGCAGAACTCATTACCTTACCTGTCATGCATATTATGTAAGCCATCACCATGTCACTAGGCTACCAAGGCAGGAAACTCCTAACCAGTCTCCTTCCTTTGATTCCTTTCCCCTACATTCTGTTTTCTACAGAAATCCTTTAAAAATAGAACTCAGATTCCGTCATTCCTCTGATCAAACTTTTCAGTGGCTCCTCATGTCACTGAGTGTGCTCACAGCGGCTGTGTGATCCAGCCTGGCCTCACCTCTGTGATGTTCTGTCCTAGTGCTCTCCTTGCTCACTCCGAGCCACACGGGCCCCCTTATTGTTCCTTGTATGTGCCATGCATGCTGCTCTGGCTTTTGGATTTTTGCATTGGCTGCTCTTCTGCCCGAATGCTATTCCCAGATCCCTGAATGACTAATTCCTGCATCTCCTTCAATTATTTGACATAAGACAAAAGAAAAAATTGGGTTGTCTCTTTCCAATGAGACCATCTATTTTAATCCACCTCCCATTCCCCATATTCCTTTACCTGGC
>NW_006372645.1:0-994 GCF_000327345.1 Myotis davidii | reverse complement strand
CTGCATGCCCCTTACTGGGGATAGAACCCGCAATCCAGGCATGTGCCCTGATGAGGAATGGATCCCTGATCTCCAGGTTCAGGAAACCCTGTTCAATCACTGAGTAGACACCAGCTGGACCCTCTCTAATCTTTTTACTGTACTCTAGCTTCCTTCCCAGTCTGTCCTAATCACAATCACCTTTTCCATGCCACTAGCTCCAGCCCATCATATTCTCTTCATTCTCAGCAGATGATTTCACTGGAAGTTTAAGTAAGGAAATAAATACCATAATATTCCCTCAACTGCCCACCTCACCTTGACATTTCCAAATAGTCTTACTGCCTGCTAAAGGGAGTATCTTCCCAAGCTGAACCTATTCCTCACCGCCTGACTCTTCCCCCAACTCTACCTCAAAGATTTTCCATCAGTTGCCCTTTCTTCTGCATCTTTAATCTTTCTCATTACAATTTCTTAAATTCCATCTACAGAAAGGTTCAAGTTCACATAGTCCTTAAATACCTTTCCTTTGACTCTTTTTCCTTCTCCAGCTCCAGCCCCATTTCTCTCCATTCATGTTTCTACAATAATTTTTTAAAAGATAAACCTATATTCTGTTTGGATTTTTAAACTCTCACTCACTTCTGAATCTTATTACACATGTGGTTCCTACTCTCAACATGCCACTGAAGTTATGTGTCTTGCCACTCATGGCATTCTAAACTGAAACTGCTTTTATAATGTTTCCCTTCACCACATAGCTTATCACACCCCTGTAATGTTGCTTAATTTTGGTCATGTCTTCTGAACTTTTATTTCCTTACATCCATGACACTAATCTTTTCTAAATTTTTTCCTTATATCCATCCACTTTGTCGTAGTCTCTTCCACTTTCTAAATGCTAATGTTCCCAAGTATCTGTTTCTCAAGTTCTCTCCTGCCTAAGATCTACCCAAGCCAATTCATGATTTTTAATTTCATATATTCACCAAATACTTTTAAGTCTGTAGCTCCA
>NW_006372644.1:0-994 GCF_000327345.1 Myotis davidii | reverse complement strand
CCCACAGGTTGAGAACCGCTGGTCTAGACTATTAGATGGTCTCCCTGGTGTGAATTTTGACTTCATCTTTTCAGGATTCCTATGCAAATTTGTGTCCGTCTTACTTGCTTGATACAATAGACACAGCCCAGATTTACCTGGCTGCTTCACCTCTTCTCACATCTGTTTTTCTCCTTGGTCTTGCTGCTCTTTCCTCTGTAATCCTTAAGAATGAACATCAGTGTCTAGGACTCTGATAGATCACATAAGGAATATATTCAAGGTGTGGTTTCTCCTGACAGTTTTAGAAACAAAATGACACACATCTTTCCTTTTCATTTATAATTTAACTGCCATGCAACAGTGCGCTGCATGAGGAAATGCACTGGGCAGGTAAGAAGGTGTCAAAAACTCCCTGTGGTTCTTATGCTCATGTGGCTCAGTTTCTTCTCAGTAAAAAATGTCAAGGCTGTTTGATGATTTCTAAAGCCCTTCCTGCTCTAATCCTTTAGGACTCTGAGAGTTGGTCAATTAAATCATCTGGATGAATTCTCACCAGCTTAAACCAATGGATGCTTTTTTAGGAACGTAATTTTATTAACATTGAACTTGGTTGAACACATCAGGTTCCACTCCCACCTCTGTGCTCCCAAGAGCATCTTACTTGACCCGTAAGAGGCATGATGACACTGCATCTTCATTAGTTTATACCCACCTGTCTTCATGGCTGGACTCTGAGTGTCTGAGCCTGGGTTGTAACTTTAGGAGGAAGAGAGGCAGTCGTGAGGACCAGGCCTAGTTGCCAAGACCACAGAGCTTGGCAAGATGAAGTAAGAATTTACCCAAAGCACATGAAATCAGCCTAACCCCAAACAGGAAGTAGGAAGTATATCTAAGAAATGAAGCCAGAGATGAGAGCTGCAGCACTGCCAAGGGTGGAACCAAGAAAATAAGGTGATCAGAAACTGGGAGGGTTAGGAACAGTCTAGGACAGTGGTTGGCAAACTCATTAGTC
>NW_006372643.1:0-994 GCF_000327345.1 Myotis davidii | reverse complement strand
TTTTTATTATATGACTTAATAAAGTCTTTTAAGTACTTTTTATTTTCAGTTCTGAAATAGAATAATGATAGCTAAGCACTCTTGACCTCACAGAGATGTTAAGTAGAGTAAGTACTTATCTGAGTTTACTTGGATATTTTAAATTTAAAATTGTCTTCCTAGTATAAATATTAATAGCACCCTCTTGTACAATTAAAAAAGCCATGGTTTGACTAATAAAGTATAATGCATCCTTATTATCAGGACAAACTAAATAAGCAATATAAAAGTACTTCAAATACCATAAAGAACTATAGAAAACATGGCATTGTTTATTTTCATCTTCTCAATGATTCTTAAAATAAATTTGCTTTTCCTCATAAAAATAATGTATGTTTACTGTCAAATTATAAAATACACAAGATATAAAAGAGAACATCAATTTAAACTTTGAACTTATGCACATGCACAAGTTAATCATAGCTAAAGCTTTAGTGTATTATGTTCCTTGCATAATTTGCACCATAGCCTTATAGTTAATGGCTCAGGCTCTGAAGGATGTACCAAACTGCCATAATCCCATTTCCATCAGGTGACATGGGCATATTACTTGTCTGCTGTTCAGTTTCCTCATCTATAAATGGGCAAATAGTAATACCTACCTCATAGAGTTATAATTATCATATCAATTAAATAAGACCTATTTGTACACTACTATGAGTATTTCCATCTGGTGTTAAAAATTAATCAATTCTTAATTTTAGTGATTCCATAAAATAAATATCATATGAGTGCAATATGCTTCTATACATGGTTTGACTTAATGTCAGACAAATATATTTGTCTTGAGCAAAGAGCATAAGTGGTACTTTTCCATAGAAAGCCTGTGTAGTGATCATCAGAGACCACAATGCTCATTATATTTGAAGCAGTCTTAGCACAATGTGAAGTCTCTATCATAAAGTAATTTCACTTAAGCCCAAACCGGTTTGGCTCAATAGATAGAGCATCAGCC
>NW_006372642.1:0-994 GCF_000327345.1 Myotis davidii | reverse complement strand
ATTATTAAGTAAAATAAAGGTGACTTGAACACATGCACTGTGATGCTGAGACAGTCGATCTGATAACTGAGATGGCTAGTTAGTGACTAACAGACTAGTAGTGTATACTGCATGGATACACTGGACAGGGATGACAGGCAGGACGGCACGAGATTTCATTATGCGACTCAGAACAGCACACAAAGTTAAACCTTGTGAAATATTTTCTTCTGGCATTTTCCATTCCATATTTTTGGACCATGGTTGACTGGGAGTCACTGAAATCAAGGATAAGAGGGCACTGCTATAGTACAGAAGCTGGCATTTGCTAAGTGCTCAATAAGTGCTGCCCATTTTGACTACAGTTGTTAAGACACCACTCCCATCAAACTAGGAGAAAATTACAAATCCTGACAATAGTAAGTATTGGTGAAATTACGGAAAAATGGAAGCATTCATACTCTGTTATGGGGAAGAAAAGCTGATGTAACGATTTTAGCAAGCCATTTGACAATATATAGTTAAGTTGAAAACTTATATGTGCTATGATACAGTTACTTCCTATTCTTGGAATATGGCCTAAAAAATTCTCACATGGTGCTCCAGAAAACACGTCAGAATGTTCGTGGCAGCACTCTTCATTATTGTAATGAATTAGAAATAATCCAATGTCTTCAGTAGGGGAAGGATAAAGTAATGGTGGTATATTTATACAAATGAGTACTATATGGCAGTTAAAATGAACAGATAATTTCATAGTTATCAAAATTCTAAAAGTACAATGCAGAGTAAAATAAAGTAGGCTCTAGAATATCACAATAATGTGAAAGTTTTATGTACCTTTCAAACTACACAATTTGATTCTACGTGTTATTTATAGACCCCTAACTTACCAATAAAAAACAAAAAAATGGGCACAGAGAATACGTTCGTTTCATGAATGTGCTTACCACTGGGGACAGATGAAAGGGATTGGTGGATGAAACAACAGAAATTTATTTTCTCACAATTCTGG
>NW_006372641.1:0-994 GCF_000327345.1 Myotis davidii | reverse complement strand
ACTTTCAACAATAAAGATAAATTAAAAAAGAAAACATGGATAGAGTAGTCTCTTTCCTAAATGCTAATATAACTGATAAAACTGTCTTTCTGAAATGGTCTGTTCTGTTTTCTAAAACTGAGTACATTCCTTCAGAACAGGGCCATATTTTATACTGCCTTGCTTCCTCTGTGCCCAGCAAATGCTTGGAGCCCACAAAATGCTTGTCAATGGTAGTAAGGAGTGTGACTGTCACCTTAGAGTTCCTTCTAAAACACTGGACAGAGAGTGAGAGGACCTGCTTTCAATCTGTGGTTTGACTGTTTTATTAGCCATGTGGACATCTCCTTTCTGAGTGTCATATTTTTCTCATCTTTAGAATTGATTCTCCCAATCTATGATGTATATGAATTACCAAAATCCCCTGACATGTGGGGGAATAAGAAAGAACAGAAGCTCTATTAGGAAGCAGTCCTACAGCAAGTCAGTCTAGAAATCCTGAATATCTCTTGGAAATGAAACCCTCAAGACTATAACCATGCTATCATTTTACTCTCATCAGAGCCTCCTAAATTACATTTGCTTCAATTGAGACTCCAGATATGTCTTCAATATCTCTGTATTATTCATTTATAATTGATCCCATAGATACCAATTTATTCATGAAATGTCTTTATATGCGTACATGGCTAGAAATCATATTCCTAGCCTAGAGCACCCAGAGAAGAAACGGAAGGGAAGCATATGACAGCCCCATGGTTAGTTAGCAAGTTAAAAGAAAGAGCTCTCTCTCTTTTGTTTTAAGGCTACAGAGAGCACTGGTTTTAGAGTTGGAAGGTGTAAGGTTCTAGGACTGCTGTTTACCTTTGAGTTACTTTATCTCTCCGGGCTTCAGGCTCCTCATCCATTATCCATTAAGATCACCTTCAGATGATGGGATCGTCCCTGCCCACTCAGAGCTGGGCTAAGCTCACTCACATGGAGTAGTGTATACTGTATAAACATATATTGTAAA
>NW_006372640.1:0-994 GCF_000327345.1 Myotis davidii | reverse complement strand
CCAAAGTCCACAGGAGAGTCCAAAAGAATTCTTATTTCACATTTGGGAATTAATATACAGTATTTATTTCTCTTTTTCCTACCTTTCACTCACATGCCCATTTCCCCTAATTTCATTTCTTTCTCTTTAAAATAAGATGGAGAAATTAGGGAGTCTTCAAACATTTGGATATGGGCCTGTTATTCTCAAATTATAGTGAATAATTCTTTCAAGGAATTACTACATTGGCGTTCTCCATGGAAAAAGGCAGCTTGAAAGACCATATTTGTGCTCATGGTTTTGTGGTTTTTTCCCCCTTGATATATGTCAGCTGTTAAATGCCCATGTGGTTCAAAAAGAAGTATCAGGAAGCTTCTGAAGCTCTCTGCAGCAGCCTCTACAACAAGCAACATCAGCAGTTTGTAGGCCTCCTCCTCCTTCCCTGTGCCCCCTGCTCCTCTTGACTGCCCACAGGTGACGCTGCTGCCAGGAGCACAACCAGGAGGCAGAGTTGCCCCTGCCATGGTCTCATGTGCATCCCCAGCACTGAGCACTGGCCGGCAGAGTTGGCACCCAGTAAGTATTTGCTACGTGAATGAATAAACAAAAAAGGTTCTTAGAAAAAAGGAGAGGAATTTAATCCCCCTGCCTTTCTGATCAGATTATTTTTTACAGCTCCTTTGATTGGTTGACTCGGAATTGCATTTGAAATGCTAAACATCCCAACGCCCACTAAAAAGCAGACCAGGACTTTGGGTGTCCAGAGACCTCAGTTTTCTGAGAAGTAGCACCAGGTGCTTCTAGGGTTACATTGAAAGCCTATTTGGCCAGTGCTCTGATTTAATTACAAATTCTTCTTGATTATGGGCTACCTCTTGATTCACATAAGACAATTTGAATTTCAGACATGTATACTTAGCAGCTATTTTTTTGGATAATTTTTGGTATTTCGGACATTTTACTAATTAAGAGAGGTTTCTGCATATAATAAGCTTAAAGGAGGTTTTCCTATATC
>NW_006372639.1:0-994 GCF_000327345.1 Myotis davidii | reverse complement strand
GCTGTACACCTGAAACTAATATAATGTTGAATATAATTTGTAATTGAAAAAATAACTTTTTTTAAAAAGAGAAGGAAAAAAAAAGAATGAGGTGGTCAGCCTGTCGAAGGGAAGGTTTGGAAGACATGGTACAGTAGAGTATCAAGTATCTGAAGAACAGTCATGTGGCAGCCTGGGCAGAGGTTATCTCAGGTCCTTCAGAAGCAGAACTAGGATCAGTGGGTAGAAGTTACAGGAAAGTATTTCTTTTCATTGTTAGGAAGAACTTGGCACCATCAAAGCTGTTCACAGGTAGAGTGGACTATGTGTATGAGGTGGTGAGCTCTCTGTCACTCAGGTGGAGACTGGAAATCCGTACCCTGAGATAAGGACTGTGCAGCTGTATAGGTTGTTAGTGCACAGGGCACCTGGCTAAGAGAACGACTAAAGCTGAAATCCAGCCAGTTATGTAAAGCTACGTCATGCATCCTGACATCAGCCACCCAGAGGAAGAGGTACCTTTTCATAGTGCACCTAAAGGCACCCCAGGTCTAGCAGATATAGAAATACTCATCAGGTAGATCAAATCAGTAAATGCTAATTTCCTACCAACTCTTATCATCCATTAGGCTATGCTCATAGTTATATGTATTTAATCAGAACTCAAGAAGTAAAGTGAAGTAGAAATGCCAAGCAAACAGACTTCATTTAACCCAAAGGAACCAATGTAATTATGCTTTTCAAAGCACTGATGCACGTGAAGGCCTCCTTACCTCCACCCACATGCTGTTCCGTGGTGTGCTGCTGTTGGAGGGAATGAAAGGGAAGGGGTTGGGTTGTCTTTCAGGCCTGGTGAGGTATCTTAATAACAAGGTGTGAGCTCTCAACATCTGAGGCATATGCATATCTTTCTTTGGAGGTGAACTACTAAAATGTTTCCCACTAAAACGTCTTATATTCAAATGTGAAATTTTAAAAACAGAATATAAAGTTGTACATATATCATTTCAACTCT
>NW_006372638.1:0-994 GCF_000327345.1 Myotis davidii | reverse complement strand
TGAAATCAGTTAAAAAATAAAAATAAAGAATATGGGCCCTTTATTTTTTTAAAAGGCAGTTCTCGCCCCCTTAGCTCTCTTTAGGTAGGTTCAGCATCTCTTAGTTCTGTCTTGTGGCAATAGCATGAGTATTTTGAATCGTTTATATCTTAACTTTCATTCTTTAAAAACTGAAACAATTCAGTTACTCCCAACACCTTTTTGTCTTGGTTTTTGTTGCATTTTTTAGGAAGATTCTATCACAAATGACATTGGAATATCGACTTGGAAGGAGCAGACTTTTCTCTCCCATGGTGCCTTATTAGCAAAGAGCTGCCAAGCTGCAATGGAATTAGCAAAGCATGATGCTGAGGTTCAGGATATGGCATTTCAGTATGGGAAGCACATGGCCATGAGTCATAAGGTATGTGCACACCCTTTCTCCTTCTCGGTGCTTAAAGAGCTAAAATGAGACATCAGAACTTTTTGGCCATTTGGTAAGCTTTTTCTCAAAAAATGTTTATTGTGTGTTTAAAACCTATCAGTCATAGACAGTGATTGTTATATAAACAGTGTGATTGGTGAATACTGTGTAATTTTGACAGAAAGCTGCAGCTTACTTTAACCATATTTGTGATATTTGTCTTTTCTTACACCTAAAAGGGTTCTTGAAAGAACTCTAGCAGTAATTAAATTACATGTAATGTTGCTATTTACAGAATAGAATATTTTCATTTTTGTTACAGTTCCCTTTTAGTTCCTTATGTAAAACAAATTATGGAAAATTAATGAAATTTGGAAATATACTGAATAAAAAGCTTTACTTCTAATAACTGATTCTTTTGAATGGGCATAGTAAAATATAAAATGTCGTCAGATTAGCTGTTGCATTGTTTCCTCTATGGATATATAATTGTAAAATTGTATTTAATATATTTATACCTTAAGTGTTGCTTAAATAGCTTATAAGAAGGGGGAAATACCTATCCTTATCTAATAAAAGAGAAACATGGTA
>NW_006372637.1:0-994 GCF_000327345.1 Myotis davidii | reverse complement strand
CTCTAGTTTTTATATCATACTAGAGGTAAAATATATTTCACCAGTGTTGCCAAGGATGATGTATTCCCCAAACAGATTTTCACTCCAACCTTAAGCTTATGCCATCTTTAGCTCTATATAGACAAATCAGCATGGGCCTTTCCGTCAAATGTTATTTCTATAGTCACTTCTGGTTCAAGTTTGTGTCTGGTAATATTACCTTGTAGACTATCCAAATTCATACTGAAGAAGTCCCAATGGTGTAGATGAAGAAAAACAGCACCAGCATCACTTGGGAAGCAGTTAAAAATGTAAACTGTTGGACCTTACCTGAGATATACCAGAACCTGAAGCTCTGTGCGTGGGGCTCGGTAATTTTTCTTTTAGTAAGCCTTTCATGTGATTGGATGCATGCTAAATTTTGAAAACCAATCAGGATCTAGAAGAAACTGTATTTACAAATACAATCAGAATGACACCTGCTTATTGGGAAAAGTGACATCTTGCTTTCAGGAAATACGTGGGGAGGGGTTCAGGCGCAGGTCCACTACCTCTTAATTCAGAAATACAGAATCTGTTACTTCAACTAAAATCAAACAAAAAAACAGGAGGTATTCACTCTTCTATAATGTAGATACTGCCTTCTGAGACATCCAATATAATGTCCTCAGAACTCTCCTAAAATTACCTTTCTTACTACTCTAAGCATTCATAGTGTGGATTACCAGCACACAGTGTGCTATTGCCATGCAGTCCAGGTTGGAAAGTGATGCCAGTAATTCCGGGAGTAATAGATCCTAGGGATGGTAGTTTTTGTTTGTGTTGATTTGGGAGCAAGAACAGTTAATGCGGAATTAATACTGTAACTTTCTCACAGTCCAAGAATGTGGTAGTAAGACTAAAGGTAAATCTAATCCATTCAACAGTTTCACACACTTTGAAAAAAATCTTCTTTAAAATAATGACTAAGCTCTCTGTGTACAATGAAATGATCTAATAGTAATCAAATTTTAGG
>NW_006372636.1:0-994 GCF_000327345.1 Myotis davidii | reverse complement strand
CGTTTTTAAAATGGGATTGGCAAATTGGTTTCCTACAATTTAATGAAAATATCTGCATAGGCCAAACCCCGACTTTGGGTTGAGCTAAATGGGTTTCCTTTGGTGGGGCGAGAAGACAGAGGCGGCAAAGGATGAAGCAGAAATTGCAAGCCGTAACCTCCCCAGAAAGACTGCAGGCTTGTGGCCGTAACTACATAGGGAGCGCCGCGCAGTCCCAGGATGAAAGCACGCGCTGTCTACATTCTATTTCCGTCCTTACGGATTCCTGCTTCTCTCCGCAGCTGTCTAAGAAAAATGTGATACTGTTGTTGTCTAAGCACATTTAGGCTTCGGCCGGGATCACCGCCGAGTGATGCATGCCCATGGAGGTGAATATAGTGATGGTATCTGGCGGCCCGGTGCGCCATTTCCATTTCACTTTAAATAAAAAACAAAATGTATCTGTGTCAGGCAGTGCCCTTCCCCTGTTCGCAGAGGCATCACACGGGCCACAATTATGATTGTGGAGTGATTGTGTCACATTGCGGGAAGGTTTATTGCTTTTGAGCCGGCGAGGCAGTAGCACATTCCGCTGCATATTACTCTTTAGATCATTGTTTGCCTGTGACGAGAATAATCAAATGCCATCAAACGCTGTCAAATTCAATTTACAGTATTTTTCATCGAAGCGGGGCTTTCCGCATCCCGTTCCCCGTTTTCCTGCTCGGGATTTGCTGCGGAATAGCCGCCCTGATCACGAGCTTTATTTACAAAACCGATAGATTGGAGCTGCGTGCCGGTTTAGAGCAGACACTTTATTTCCCTGGATTCAGGATGGAACAGGACGTGGTTCTCTCGTGCAATTAGCATTAAGGGGATGAAAGCACACCACTCCGAGAGGACGGCCAGCTTAGAGCCCTCACAGAGGTGCTCAGTGTGAAAGCCTTTACAGGTGCGTGTGCAAGTGAGTCAGAACTATGGCTCCTCAGCCCGGCTGGCGTGGCTCAGTGGTTGA
>NW_006372635.1:0-994 GCF_000327345.1 Myotis davidii | reverse complement strand
AGGTGGGCAGCATCTTCATGCTCTCTCTCTGCCTCACTTCAGCCAGCGGGCACCATCTTGCTTTTTCTCCTTCTTTGTCCTGGCAGACACCATCTAGATGCTCTCTCTGCCACACTCCAAAGGGCCAGTATCTCCCAGAGGGGGCTTTGACACACATGTGGTGCCCCAGTTTTTGCTGCTACTGCCCAGGGTATACCCCATGATTGCCCGGCTGCAGTGGGCAGGGAGCTGTGTGCTTTGCTGCCAAGGGATTGTAACAATTGGAGAGACAGTTGTCAGCAAGGCAAGCTAGCACCTCAGGGCACTGCACAGACAGCAGACTGAAACACAGTCTTTCTGCTTATGAGGCCTCCTTGTGCTCGTCCTGGAGCTCTGGCCTGGGGGCAGGCTTCAGGGTTGGCACACAACCAGGGGCCAGCAGGTGCTCTCAGGTAATGAGGGCAGATGGATGCCATCTTTGCTCCCTCCACCTCCCTGCAGCTCACTAATATGTCCCGGAAAGGAGCTTATACATTTGTCTGGAGCCCTAATATATATGACTGCTGCCTAGGGAGACCTCCACATTGCCTTGCTCTTAGGCTTATGGTCCCATAGGAATGTACATATTTGCATACTTCAAAAGCTTCTACCTGAGGGTCTGGCTTCCAATCAGGCTGAGTCAAGTGCTGACTGACTGGATCTTCCCTGATGGGACAGTGGCCGATTTTGGCATACCCTCAACCCCTAGGAGACATTAAAAATAAAATCAGCTCCTCAGCAATCACAAAGGTTTGAAAGACAACCAAGAACCAAGGTAGGGTTGAATGACATGTCTCATCTCCTACAGGAGGCCATTCCTTCAAGATTGGGAGAGGTGGCTGTTTTATCTACTGCACAGAAAGCAGAATGAAGGAACAGGAATAGATTCCAAACAAAGGAACAAGATATAATCTCGAGGGAAAAAACCTTAAGAAAATGGAATGGTCATACAGATGTTCACAGAACTTGGAAGAAG
>NW_006372634.1:0-994 GCF_000327345.1 Myotis davidii | reverse complement strand
CAAGCCGATGGCAATGAATTTCCGACCCGCATTAAGCCGAAGCCAACATCTCATTTGCGTGTCACTCGGAACAGCCAGTACGTCTGACTGGGATGGAGATTTTGTTAGTCTTCTTTTTGGTATTTTTTGTGCAAAACAGTCTTTTTTTCTGGCTGTTGCTTGACGCATTACCAGAATTTTTGCATCAAACCAACATCACCAGGAGACAGGTTTTGTCTTTTAATTAACCACCGTCACTAATTCTGAATAGCGAAAGAAATTCTTCTGTCAATTGACACATTCATAATGGTCTATATATGCAGTGAATTGAGAATAACTATGGTTTAGCAGCTGAACATTTGTTTTGGGAACGGACACCCTTGTGTGTGCCATGTCAGACTAGAGCATCAAGGCAGGTAAAAACCAACAATATCGTGCTTAGGTCATAGCGACTCCCCAGAATGCCAAACAATTCGATAGTGTAGAGTGTAGTTTCCTTTTTAAATTTTTTCTTACCCGAATCTATTTGAAATTGTGTAATGGTTGCAGTTCTGCAGTGTGTTTTTCTTATGCTCGATTTTAGTATCTGTCACATGGTCAGTTCTCTGCCCGTTGCAGTTGGGTAATCATTGGTAGGTCAAGAATTGTAATGACTGGGGTTTGGATGGAGCATAGTACTGTTTTTTTACCTGTTCTGCAATTCGCGGAAAGCATTTGAGGCAGTCACAATTTTGCAGTTTCCAAGGCTCAGTCGAGTCTCTTATGTTTTTTCTATGATGAGTGAATCCTGCATTTTTTCATCAAGGCAATGACATTATTTATAAATGATGGAACACCGTGAATATCAAGCAATGGTTGTGCAAACTAGTTATTGTGATTTCAGTTATTATGGGGGGTGGTATGAAGTTGCTTTTCAATGTCTTCCGTTTTCTGGCAATGAGTTCAACACTCCCCATACGGCTAGTGTTTCGCAGCTGCCTAAATGTTTTCAGAAAACTGAAAGTCATTAAATCAA
>NW_006372633.1:0-994 GCF_000327345.1 Myotis davidii | reverse complement strand
AATTCGTCATTCTGTTTAGAGTGATAAGGGAGAAAGAAACATCACGTTGATTCCTTGAAAACATTTCAAAAATAACTCACTGTAAAGATCTGAACGTGTTTATTTCTGATTTTTATAGAGCTTTAAAAAGCTGCTCAAGTTCTACAACCTGGTGAGGTAGATAACAGAGTATATTGATAAGAAATAAAGGACTAAGACTCGTTGGTCCCCAGGCTGCACTGCCTTTCATACAAGCTGTGCACGCACCAAACCCCATGACCTTCCTCTCCCACCCAACTTCAGTTTTTAAATTGAAAGAGTTTTATAAGTGAAGGTATTTATTGTTGCAGAACTGTCTAAAGCTAATGGGACAAGGATATAATTTTCCTTCGCGACACACTTTCAGGAATGCATAAATTTGGGCTTTGATAAAAATCTCATTCGTTTCCTTCCCTGTGTTCTCCCTCCTTTCCCGTGGAGGATGACCTGGTTTAAAGAAGCCATTTGTCTAACAGGTGGAGGAAACAGGATGTGAAGGGTATTTTTGTGCTTGTCAAAATGTTTTCTCATAGGAACACAGAAATGGTACATCTATCAGCTCCACTCCACTGCCTCAGGCGCTGACCTGTACTCTGCGCTTCAAAAATGTCACAGTTATAACCAACTGCGAAAAGAATGAGCCCACGGGGGGAAATTACATTGGAATTCAACTTTTGCCTTGTTTTGTCCCATTATGAAACTTACATGATCATGTTCAGGGCACCCTTGTTAAGCATAAGCATGGAGGTATTTAAAGAAAGTCTGTTACTTGACAATGACAGCCTTGCTGTTTAGGTATTTTTACATCATTATAAGCCTTATTTGAACACACTTTCATTTCCATGTAGATTTTATCCTGTGCCTATTTCAGTTATCAGCGAAATCATGAATGCATAAATGAGGTGGATTACTGCCTCACAGCTGATCATATTATTAAACTAGAGGCACAAAAATTTGTGCACTTGGAGGGGTCCCT
>NW_006372632.1:0-994 GCF_000327345.1 Myotis davidii | reverse complement strand
TGGCACTACTGCTGAAACCTACTGCTAGATCTGTTATTCTTTTCAAATAACATACATGAGAGCTGGCATCTAGTATGTTGCAAAAATGAATATAACCTGTGAAAGGCAGTCTAAGTCTATAGGTTTTATGAGAGCAATAATTATATCTTTCCCTCACTCTCTTGTTCATGGCTGGACCCAGAGGCAATGCTAATAGGTATCTCCATCAGCACCTTAAAACTATTCCAAGTTTAAAAAACCGGTAACTTGTGGTGGAGGTTACTATCATATTCTCAATTGTATGTAAAATGTGATTAGACACCTCTGTAGAAAATATTTCTATATTTATTGTTCTATAGCATACAGTTTAAGTAAAAATGAGTAAAACAGTGTAATTTCCATGAAGTCCCATAGCATCTTCTTCCATCCAGGTTGCTGTACCTAAAAAAATCCTGAAACTTGAATTAGATGCATTATCAGCACCCAGCAAAGTATCTGCTACATAGTAGGAACTCAAGAAATCAGAGTTGAAAACATACATATTTTGTTTCTAAAATTACTAATAAGGTATCACAGGACAAGTATATATTCATGTGAGTATCAGGGCAGAGTGTTAATGCGTACATGAGATGGTTGCAGCCTTCCAATGGAATGGATTTCAGACTAGCATAAGTAAAGGGCATTAACACCCAACCAGAGCATAAGGGAAAATGAGATAAATTCTATCTCTCCCCACTCAGTGTGCTTTTCTAATAATTCAATAGGAAGTGCTTCTTCCCTTCCTGTGACCATCACAGCTGTTCCCTGAGCAGAGTCTAGTAGCTCATCTCATGTTATCTGCAGATGGTCATTGCTTCTACGTTACTCTAATGAAGCAGAAAATTCCACTTCAGGAAGTTTCCTCACTGTGAGACTGAAATGTACCGTGTTGCTACTGTTACTATTAGTTCTGTTTACTTGTAGAGATAGTGGTAGCTTTGATGGAACATAGCTTAGGTGTCAGATGGATTCTAAG
>NW_006372631.1:0-994 GCF_000327345.1 Myotis davidii | reverse complement strand
AAAGGGCCAGAAGGTTGAGAACCACTGCAGTATTGCATATGGTTCGGTGACTTTTAAGTGTGTGCACTTGTGAAAAAAGGATCCCAGCTCCGCCAGGGGCCTCGCACATTATATTTCAACGCAAAAGTCCCAGAGGACGAGTTCCCGCGGGCCTTCTGCCCAGTCGCGAAAGCGCTGTCCGGCTGTCACTCAGGCGCGAAAGAACAGGCCTTTCGAACTGTCCAATCAGGGGTGGTCCCGGGCCGGTGGGCGGGGCGATGTCCCTCCACCCGCCCGGACGTCCTGCCTCCGGGAGCTCGGGGGTCGCTCGCCCTCCAAGGCCCCGAGTCGCTTTGCCGCCGGCTCTGTCGCGTTGGGACCCGTACGGTTACCAGAAATCTCCAGGGGGACGCCAGGGGACCCAAGAAACCCCAAAATGGTGAGTGCGTGAGGCCAGAGTGCGAAGACGGGGACGAGATGCTGGTTGGAACCGGCGTTAGCGGACCTGGCCTCCCCAAGGTCAAGCCCAGAGTCCTCGGAGCCGCTCTCGGACCTCGGCCCGCTCCCGCACGCGGCGTGGGGGCTGGGCCAGCAGCCAGACCCCGGGCGTCCTGCCCCGTCTCCGCGGCGGTTTCAGCCCGACTCTGCAGCTTAGCTGGGCAGCTCTGCGCCCGCAGCCCCGCAAGCGCCCAGACGGTGCGGCGGCCACGGGACGGGTCATCAGAGAACCGTCGTAACTTATTATCGGGGGCCCGTGCGGGAGAGGAACTCATCTGTGGGGTCCCCGGTCCCTGCTTTCTCTCCGGGGGGTGAGGGGGTGTCCCATTTTCTCCTGAGTTTTCCCCATGCTTAGGAAGCAGAGTCTCAAATCCCCAGCCCTGCTCCCACCCCAATCTGCCTACATTTCCAAATCCCTCCCCCCGTCCCCAAACGCCCACGTCCCCTTCCCAATTCAAGCATCAGAGTCCACTATTTGTCTTCTGGGGTGCGTTTCAAACAGACCCATATTTTAACT
>NW_006372630.1:0-994 GCF_000327345.1 Myotis davidii | reverse complement strand
CCTCTCTGAAATCAATATAAATATATTAAATTAAAAAGAGAAAAAGGAAAAAGTGTAACTTTACGGTGGAGAAGCCTCACTGACACCTTAAACAATCAGTGATTACTACCACTTTGACAAATTCAACAACCTGAAATCCTGTCCTAATAGGCTGCAATTAGAAGAATGCAATGTCACTTCTCAACATTCCTGCCTAAGATGCAAAACCTAAACCTAAATGTGAAAGAACATTAGTCAAAATGGGCCTATAATCTTCACAAATGTCTATGTCATGAAAATCAAGGAAAGCCTGAAGAGCTGTTCCAAACTGAAGGAGACCAATGAGACATAACTAAATGCAACCTCTAGAGCTGAGCTGGATCAAGAACAATGAGGACAACTTCCCAGTGTGGAACAGGGTTTCAGGATTAACGTTCGCTTACTGATTTTGACTGTAGAAGAAACGTCCTTATTTATAAAAAACACAATTAAAGGGGGTCATGGGGCATTATACTGACAATGTACTTTCCCCCCTTACCCAAGGGGGTAAAATCCTTTGTCCACGATCTTATGGCTATCAAACTAGGAAAGGGTAAATACGATACCCCCTGCATTTGACGAGGATGTCGGAAAGGAACACTTCATATGTTGCTGGTAGAAATGTAAACCTGAACATCCATTCTGGGTGGCGATTTATCAATAAACAAAATAGCAATTCCACTTTTAGGAATTTAACCTTGGAAAATAATCATGGATGTGTGCAAACATTTAGCTACAGGGATATTCATGACCCCAATCATAGAAGGGAAAAACAAGAGCTAATGTCAATGTCCATCAGTAAGGGATTAATAAAATTATGTTATATTCATACCAGGTATATTGTGTAGCTGTCACAATTTCGTAGAACATTTATGATGGAAGAACAATTATGACACATTACTTAAAAAGATTATAAAAAGCATTTTTTAAAACGTACACAGACAATAAAAGACTGACGAACACATAAAAAAGTTAA
>NW_006372629.1:0-994 GCF_000327345.1 Myotis davidii | reverse complement strand
TTCTCTCTCACATCAGTGTTTCTTTTTCTCTCTTTCAAATCAGTAAACATATCTTCAGATGATGATTAAAAACCCACAGAAAATAGGTGTATTAGTAGCCTGGATGCATTTCAGGACTATAACATTGAAGACTGAGTGGTCCCTGGAATTTCTACCTAGACTGTTCTATAGTCTGTTCTCCAGTATTAGAATGACTGTAACATTTTTCTTTTGCTCCCTTTTGCTTCCTACATTTATAAGTTTTTATGTGAAAGGCCTGACCTTTTTAATACATTTGAATATTGGTTATCCCCACCCCCCATTCCCTACCCATCAGAGAAATGACTGGATATAAGAAGCAGGTAGATGTGCAGGTGGTTTCTTCATTTGATTCTCAGCTGCTTCAACACCACACACCTTGGATATTTTGTCCCACCTTGAGGTGTGTCACTGTATCAGGTTTTCAAGAATGCTGAGAAGGCTGGTCTGTGTGTGATTTAACTATGCTCTGAGACAACCTGGTCCTGAACACTTGTTAATGCTTTGGGATAGCTGCTGAATGTGTTTCTACTTGGGCATGAGCTTCTCTGTTTACCTCATGTTAGAGGAAATGACTTTAAAGGCTCTTTGAACTTGAACTTGGCAATCTGGTCATCTACAGATAATGTATCTTGCTTGCAGCCTGTATTTGGTAATGTGCCTAAATAAAAATCATATAAATTGTTAGTTATGAATTTATAAAAGTTCACTTGTTTCTGATACTCAAGTAAATCTTTTTTTATTTTTTTTAAAGATAATTTGATGACCCTCAAATTTAATGACATACAGTTTTTAGTTTGTAACTTCCATCATGCATCATTTTAAAAAATTTATTGAGGTACAATTTTATGTACAATAGCCTGCATCCATTTACAGTGTATAAATCAGTGGGTTTTGCCAGATGTATACTCCTATAAAACCATTAACAAAATCAAGATACAGAACATTGCCCTAGCCGGTTTTGCTCAGTGGATAG
>NW_006372628.1:0-993 GCF_000327345.1 Myotis davidii | reverse complement strand
ACCTACAACCTAAGTATGTGTCCTGACTGGGAATAGAACCCCAAACGTTTTGGTGTATGGGAGACACTCCAATGAACTGAGCTACCCAGCCAGGGCAGTAACACTATTTTTAAGCCTAAAATGTGGCCTGACATATGTGTAAGGACAGTATGAATGTGCTTTCACACATTTCCTTTGTAATCCAGAGGAAAGTGCGGCTATAAAATATGTGCAAATTTCATTACCTACTGCACTGTCTCTAGGAAGTGTCTTTCTAAAAATTGGTGTTTTCTCTCATCCTTATTAACACAACCATTTCCCAGGATTTCACACATTTCCCTGGAGGTCGGCAGAAAGGCTGATGAGCTGCCCCCGGGGAGGGAGGCGGCCTCGCTGTTGGAGAAGTGTCTCTGCCCTCCTGGCACTGCTGGATTCTCATGTCAGGTGGGGAGACTGGGATGCAAGTCCACGTCCTGGTTTTGGGTTGAAATATGCTTGTTATAGCAGCTCCAAGTGATAAACAGAACGTATGTGTTTCATATTATATTATTTTTCCCTTAATTTTTTTAATGTGGTAAAATATGTATAAATGTATTTTAACCATTTTCAAGTTTTATAAGGTTAAATACACTCACAGTGATGTACAGCCAATCTTTAGAATTATCCACCTGGCAAAACTAAAACTCTGTGCTCATTAGACACTAACTCCCATTCCCCTCTTGCCAGTCCTTGGCAACCACCACTCTATTTTCTCTATCTATGAATGTGTCTACTCTAAGTGCCTCACATGAGTGGAACCAGAAGACAGTATTAGTCTTTTTATGACTGGCTCATTTACTTAGCGTAATGTATTCAAGGTTAATTCATGCCGTACAATGTATCCGGATGTGCTTCATTTTAAGGCTGAAAAATATCCTGTTGTATGTATAGACTGTACTCTGTCTATCCATGCATCCATCAATAAGATTACATAGGTTGTTTCACCTTTTGACTATTGTGAACAATGCTGCTGTG
>NW_006372627.1:0-994 GCF_000327345.1 Myotis davidii | reverse complement strand
TAATTTGCATATCGTCCTGATTAGCCAATGGGATGGGTAGCGAACGTACAGCTAATTACCATGTAACTCTTTTATTAGATAGGATTATTAACAGTATTACAGATATCCCCCCTGTTTCTCCACCCAGCCAGCCTCCTGCTAACAATGGGAGCACTCCTTCAATGGGAAGGTGTGGTCCGAGTCTCCCAGGTGGACAGAACCTTCCTGACTCCCTGTGTTTCATGCTCCACTGGCTCTTCTTCCTGGCATTTCTGTTGTTCTGGGTTGGGAATCCCTGTGTGGGTTGAGACCCTGTATTCACAATGGGGAGGGGGGACTTTGCAACTGAAATAGGATATCCCTCCTGCCTCTCAGCTTCTGCACCTCCTTGAAAGGGTTGTTCCCTTTCTGCGTGTCTGTTCCTCTTACTGTCTCTATGTGGCTTCTTCAGTGCTCCTTGGATATAGTATTTCAGATCCGCTACACTTCAATTGGTTTTTCAGGTCGATTCCTCTGTAGTTTAGCTGTAAATCTGGTTGTGGCTGGAAGTAAGTGCAGCCAGCCTCCAGCTACTCTAAAGCCATCTCACATTTTGCTTTTTTATTAAAATGCTTCCTGCTAGGAAGAAATGGTTATATGGAATTTCTGAAATTGATATGGAAGGGATGCTTTCTTCCTTTTTGCTCCTACTAATGTACACATTCAAATTGGTGTAGAATCTGGTTTGTGATGTGGATTTTAGGAAATATATGGCTGGTTACTTAGGAAGTTCCTGGAGAGAGAACTGCCCCTTTGTGGATGAAAAGTACCAAAGTCTACCTATAATTAAAAAAAGGCCCATTTCATGAACCCCATACCAATTCCTATTTCTCTCAAAATGGAAGACTTTCAAATATGGCTTCTCAGAGTGTCAGAGTTAGGAAGGTCAGGGAGATCATTTATTTCAATTCTTCCACTTTACAGATGAGTAAACTGAGGTCAGGAGAAGTAAACTAATTTGCCTGGCTGGTTAGTG
>NW_006372626.1:0-994 GCF_000327345.1 Myotis davidii | reverse complement strand
AGATACTATGAGAGTGTATGACCCTCCATGTGGAACCTAAACACATACACATCTACGGTATTAAAATGTCATGAGCGAAGGTGATCTTTAGGGGGGGAATATAAACAACCTCCTTATCAGAGTCAATAATGAAAAAATGTTCTAGAGACACTGCCATAGCCTACCAAGGATCAAAGTCAGAATAATAATAGCTAACAAGCTGAGTGCTGTGTGAAACAATGAAATGCACAGGCCAATGCTGAGGTTTGCCAACTCATTTCATTCTCATGGCAACCCTATGAGATGGACATTATTGTCATATTACCATTTTAGTGATGTAGAAATCGAGGCATAAAATGCTTAAGTAATTTCCCCAATATTACACAGTTTAGATATATAGTAGGTGGCTTATATGTAGCAGAAAGTTTCTTACCAATATTCCACTTGATCAATATTTTATCAAAATAACAGAAATGTCTGTGCTCTCAGGCACTAATGAAATACAGGCTGCACCATGATGCACTAGTTGTTAGCAGCTGCTCAGGTATTCTTCAAGCACTTTCACACGTGCTCTTGACTGTTTACCAAGAGATCCAAACCATATCATACTTTTGTACTGTAATTATATAATAATAACACATATTGTGTAAAGAAATAGAATAAGAGTACCAAAAGGGAGTTACTCGTGTGGAAACCTAGCTGAATGGTTTAGAAAAACATGAATGGCAAATCATCTGCAGTTGCTGGCAAATTAGGGGGGGGGGTGGAGATGGAGATGGAGAAAACAGAATCTTAAAAATCTGTTATGATTTTACACTCAGATTACTCTCCATGTGCTTAAAGGTTTTACTCAAATATAACAAAGCAAACAGGAAATCAGAATTGATGCATCTGGTGGAGAAAACAATATTAATTCAATCAGTGGTTCCATATGCAGACAATTACCCAGGCACTATATCAAAAGCTTGGCAAATTCATTTCCACTTAAATGTGTGTGTGTGTGTGTGTGTGTGTG
>NW_006372625.1:0-994 GCF_000327345.1 Myotis davidii | reverse complement strand
CTTTCTTAAAGTAATATTCATATTCCCATTAATATCTCTTTTTTAAAGGAGAGCACAGAATCTCTTTTGTACTCCATTTATTTCTGATTTTATTCAGCAAACTACTGTTTAGTATAGAGAAGATATATCTTTTGTCTTCAGAGGCTGACAATCTAATGGGAGTGATGCTGGGAAATGAAAAACAAAGCATAAAATTAATTGAATTCTTTAGTTGCTACTTTTATAAAAGCATCTTTTAAATATTTCTATGGGTTACAGATGAAGAAATTAACTGTCTGTGGAAGGCAAAGACAACTTCCTTCACGTAACTGAGTTGAAATTCTTCAGCTAGAAACAGGAGTATGGAATGTTAGGCCCAGTCTATTAGTGTAAAGTCAAAAGAGAGCCATGAAAAGCTTATCTCCGCCTCATCTAAGAGCAGCCCTTGGTCCTGGGTGACTGGAGGACGGCAATGGGAGACAGGAAATCAAGTGGGGAAAGCAGATTTGCCTGTCAAGAGTGTACAAGCTAGCAAGCTTGGCATTCACAAAGCTGGTGAGAGACATTTGACTATAGGAGGTGACATAATCCAGTTTTTCCTTCAGAGAGACAACTCTGGTGTTCCTGTGATGGATAGATTCCAGGGGCTGGAGGCTGAAGACATGAGATGAATGCTAGAGTTAAAGCAAGAGATAATGAAATCCCAAGTAAGAATGTAAGACCCACAAAGCAAATATTGTTTATTTGTTTAACAGCTGAATCTCCAACACCTAGAACTGAGACTACTGCATAGTCAACCCTAATTAGATATTTGCTGAGCAAGGGCATTGAAGTACACTTGCAGTGGGCATGGACAGGAGGGCACAGATTTGAGATCTACTTTGGGGATAAAGGTAATGGAACTTCTGGGCCAATTTATAGTGACAGAAAGGGAGAAGACAGAGTCAAGGTTAACTCGGGGATTTCAAGGTTGAATGAGTAGGCATATCAAATGTGTCATTACTTGAGGTGCAAT
>NW_006372624.1:0-994 GCF_000327345.1 Myotis davidii | reverse complement strand
ACTGTTCAAACTGCTCTTGAATGCTTAAAAAATTCTATTTGTAATGTTTCTAATGTTGTAAACTAATATTTTTGCAGTTTTCATTGTCATCTAGACTTATAATTCAGAGTAAAAGTCTTTAATATTTGTTTTGACATTATTCATGGTCAAAAAGTTAATGGTCACAAATGAATTGTAAGGTTCCCATTGCTTATTAAGATAGCTTTGAATAGCTTCACCTTGTATGTCCATTTGTATTGCCCATCACTGCCATGCTATATGAGGACTGCCTGTTGTTGCTAGGAATTGTGAAATTAGTAGGCAAAGTGTTAGAGGACTGCTCTTCTTTGTAATAAGATTATTTAATTTAGTAATGTGCATACTTTTTCTAAAAACATGTAAAATTTTAAAAAATATATAAAGCTATTTAAACAATTACAGTGAAAGTCTTGTGTAATATCCTCCTGGGACAACAGAGATGATAGAATCTTCTATAGGCAATATTTTTAAAATGAAAGAATGAATGTATGAGTTATTCAGCAGTGTCATAATGCATTTCAGTTTTGTATCAAGTTTCCTTTAATGTAACTCATGTTATAATAATGATAAATGTAATCATAACGGTTGATAATTATTGAATTTGTTATGTGCAAGGCAATAAGATATGAAGTTCACGAGTATTATTCCATGTGTTACTCACTACCCCTCTATGAGGTAAATAATATTATACTGATTTTTTTCAAACTAGAAATCAATGCTTAAACTTTCTGAAAGTCACGGGGTAATTTTGAGGGTAGAGTAGAATTTGAAACTAAAAAAATCTACCTTCAGATACTGTGCTATTAAACTTTTAGTTTATGATCCCATGCAGTTGCTACTGTGCTTGGTGAGGATGGCTGTTCTGAAATGCTAATCTATCTGACAGCAACAACAGTAACTAAGAAATGAAGGGGAATATATTGATGGTTAAGCCCACCAATATACTTAAAATATTCAATTTATAGGCTCATCCATT
>NW_006372623.1:0-994 GCF_000327345.1 Myotis davidii | reverse complement strand
AAAAAAAACATTTAGGAAAACTCATCCTTCTGCAAAATGCTCAGTGGCTGCATATTTCTATAATAAGAGCAGAAACATTATGTTTTAAATACACACAAAAATGAAAACTCACGTCTTTCTTCTCCATAAACAGTTTTAAGTCACATCTGAAGTTGTGCTAAAAGGACCCAAAGACATATGGGCCACTTTCACTTAGCTTAAATCAATAAGACCAACATAATGGCCTCATTCTTCTTTAGCTGGTTTATGACAGCTGCTTGTGTTAGAATGCCAATGAAAGCCCGCGACAGCAATATAAAGGCTATCATATTGATTGTGACATAAGCTTTGAGCTGATTAGAAGAAAAGTACACAGTGCGGAGTATTATTTTTATAATCACTATAAAAAGACCACAGTGATTATCACTAGCAAAGGTGTTTCCATCATGGTGCAAAAAACTGACAAGTATATAACCCAATCCTACGGCAGGAGTAAAAACAGAGCAAATATACCTGCTCTCAAGTACGAGAACAATAGAATTACAGGACCCTTTCTAGAAAAATGGTCTATATACTTCTGTATCCCCAAATCTGAAGTTCTTAATCAATGTGATTATATTTCATTTTAAGCTATCATTGGTGTGCTAAATAATTTCATTTTAGATCCATTTACTGGCTTTCCCTCTTTAAGCTCTAGTGATATGTCATTCCTGCATAATGCCTTTTAGATTACCTAAGACTCTAAGCCTTATGCCAACTTTTAGAAAAACAATCACCCTAGAAATGATAATCAGTTCTTTTGATACCCGAGGTTTACGGGAACATTATCAGAGCAAGATTAAAGACAGTCTAAATAATTTGACGTCATGGAATTTCTCCGGGAAGAGAATCAGAAACTGGATTTGGCCCAAAGCTGTCGAAGCCTTCTGAAGTGAATTAGCAGAAGAGGACATGTTCTCCGTATATTTTGGGGAAATCTGGTCCGTGTCATGAAGCTGTCATTACTCTTAAAATT
>NW_006372622.1:0-994 GCF_000327345.1 Myotis davidii | reverse complement strand
TGTACAAGTTTTTTGATATTCTCACCTCTCGTGTGTGTATGCCTAGGAATAGAGTTGTTGGGTTATATGGTAACTATGTTCCACCTTTGTCCAGTGTGTCAGTGTTTCTGTATCACAAACACAGTACTTTCATCTGAGCCTGGATGGATAAACACCAAGAGTTAGAATGTAAATGTTAGGTTTTCATTTGTTTTATTTTGTTCATCACACTGTGTACTTATCAAGGGCGAAAACATGTTTTGATTCACCTGTTAATTCTGAACATGTTTCATATTAATGATCATTTCTGAAGTTCTGTTTTCTCACTACAGGATAACGGTCTTCCTAATGTACCACCAGATGATCTCTCTTTAAAATCTGTATCGAGTATAAATATTGATCAGATTAGAATGAGAAATGAAGAACGAATGCGAAGATTGAATGAACTCCAGAATAAACCTATTAATACAGGTAAGTGGCCAGTTTTAATGGCTTATAGCAGATCCTGTAAGGAGTCTAACAGGCTTACATGGCAGCTTTCCCTTATGGCTGGGGACTGAGGGAATGGGTTTGAAATCAAGGGGCCTCTATCACATCCTGCAAAACCGGACTCGGGATTAATTTTGCATCAGATTAGGGGGACCCTTTTCTGAGTGGGCTCTAAACAAAGCTTGTGCTTATAAAGATGCGAGGCTTTGCTTTCAGCAGGGAAAATGCTTCCTTACTGAAGTGAGAGAATATCAGAAATTAACTTAAAACATTCAGTTTTTTAGATTACACATACATTATAAATTGGTAGTATTACAAAGAAAAGGATTTTACCTTTTAACTTGGCTTTCAGTATTTTGGACACAAAGTAGCCTCGTTAATTATTTCCTTTTGACCCATCAAAGCTTAGTCTTCTCATTATGTTGGGCTTTGGTGCCAGGCAGGCAGGACAGACAGTTCTTAGGCAACTGGCGCGCTCCGCTGCCAGCTTGGACGCCTTTTCAACGCTGATGTTAGTCATTAGGAT
>NW_006372621.1:0-994 GCF_000327345.1 Myotis davidii | reverse complement strand
GTTATTACTTTGGGCTTGATAATAAAATAAAAAAATCATAGGTACTTTGGCAGTCTCACAGGAAAGCATATTTTAGGCTTGGAGCAGGAATTGCAGGTCCTGTTAAATCAGCCCATGCCAGCAACTGCCCACAATGGCATTATACACGAGTGTTCACCCACACAAGCGCCATACTTCTTAGCTTGGTAAACAAGATTTTCCATAGTCTTACCCCTGTTGAATCCTCTCTCCTCACCCCTACACTCCATACTTTGTACTCCATTTGTTTCAACAGCCTGCCTCTTAATTTCCTAAAAATATCTTTAGGGATATGTTTTTGCTGGTTCAGTTTCTTCTGACTGGATATCTTTAGCCCCGTTCTACACTTGGCTAATTCCTTCTTTACTTAAGCATCACCATGAACATTCGTTCACCCCCTTTTCCCCATAGCACTCCTAAGGCGCACAGTGCTGAGTAAGACAGGCTGTATTCCTGCTTTGTTGGACTTTACATTCTAAAAGAGAGAAAGACAATCAATAAAATCTTTCATCAACCCCATTGACCATGCTGCCAACAGTGCCCCTAAATATTTCATATGTGCTCTATACCTCTTTATGTCAATCTTGATTAGAGTCTTTACCAAGCTGTATTGAAATGCTCTATTTTGTGCCTGTCTCTTTAAAATCAGGGGCTCTCTAATCTATGGGCATGCTCGTATTGCACAATGTCCGGTGTATAGTAGAAAATCTGGTGTTAAATTGTATAGGTTCAAACAGCATCTGCGCCAGTTCATAGCTACTATGTGTGAATACCTACTAGGTGTGATGCACTTGCTAAGCATGTTGCATACATCCTGTGAATTCACACCAGCCTTTGCAGTAGAACAGGTAGATGACAGAGGCTCATGTGAGTTAAAGGAGTTGGCTGTGGGGCACAGCTGGTGAGTGGTAGTGCCAAGACTCCCACCAAGGCCTCAGGCCAAATGCAGCTGATGACACTATCTCCCTTGCCTTTC
>NW_006372620.1:0-993 GCF_000327345.1 Myotis davidii | reverse complement strand
TCTTATACACGGAAAAATACGGTACTTCTTGCTTGTTTCTCAAAATCATCTAGAAAGTAAGCAAAGTGGTTGACATCTATCCCAGGTGTTCAGGGTAGTGAGGTAATGAGTGAGAGGAAAAGGCACTAACCATGTGTTTAGCCTCTGTCCAGTGTGCCTTCTTCCAGTACACTATGTCCTGAGAGACACTGAAGAAAAGTGGTTGAGAGTATGGGCTCAGGAGTCAGACTCACAGGCTCCAAATTCTGCCTCCACCACTGTGACTATGCTTGCATAACTTACTCTCACTGTAAAATGAGGATAATGGTACCTGCATCATAGGGTTGTTGGGACTGACTTATAAAATTGCACTCTCCAAACCCTCTGTAAAATAATTAGAAAGCTACAATCACAGGGAACCTACGAGGAGAAGAGGAGAGTTAATACCATAATAGTAGCAACAGATATTTAAGCACTGAGTAGGTGCAATGGAAACATTTTGCATATTACTTATTTAATCTTCACATCAAGCCATTGCCATATATTTATACCTGATGCTTCTCTGTCTGTACATATCTCAGAGGGCCCAAAGATCCTTCAGGGAGCTTCTGCTCAGGACTTGTATAGGAGTCTGCATTTCAGTCATTCAATGCCCAATTTCTAGTTATTAATTTGGTCAGAGGAAAGGATGACTTATAGCTTGCTTTTGTTTGCAATTCTAGACATACTCCTGCTTCATCATGCCTTGATGGGTGTGGGGCTTATGTCTGAGGTTACAGAATAGATAAAATGGAGCAGGTTATGACAATTTGCCCACTGCCAGTTTTGAAGTGGTTCAGATACTCAGGTCAAGAATTGTACCATCTAAACTGAGACTGTGAGAGTGAATGAATTGTACGTGACACAAAACTGAAAGAGGACTACACACAAAGGATTGCTGCAACAGGATCCCTATCACTAGTTTTATTACATTGTGTTTTGATTATGATGTGCCTTGGAGTAGTTGTGTGTGTG
>NW_006372619.1:0-994 GCF_000327345.1 Myotis davidii | reverse complement strand
CACTCACAAGCCCCCACAAATACACTTAAGTGGCACTTAAACTGTTCATGAGAGTTCTTTAAACACCAGTGCCTTCGTCAGAGACAGTAAAATGGGGTAGGGGAGTTCTAAACAGACTAGACAGACTAAATTTGAATTCTAGTTCTGCCAATATCAATTGTATGACCCTGATTCATTCATTTAACCTCTCTATGCATCAACTTCCACATCTGTAGAACTGAAATCAGTATAGGCACCTCAGAGTGCTGTTGTAAAGATGAATGAGCTAATACCCATCTATAAGATGCTTAGAACAGGGTCTTATGATAGAAGGAGATCAACAACAGTTAGCTATTTTCTCCTTAACTTTGCAATTCGATTTGATGCAGACTTCAATAAAGGCCCAAATTTAAATCTAAATTCTCAAGACACAGTATATGTTGATATGCAGTATAACTCAAAAACATCCAAATGACTATCTGCTGTTACATGCTTATTAACACAGAAACAGACACTCCCTTTTAGCTGCCCTTCAAATTTGATCATAGATACAAACTGAATAATTCCTCCTCTCACCTGTTCTTTTTCCTCTAATATTTTTAATAGCAATTAAATTCACAAAATATTGCAGGTGGGGGGAAATGACATTATAACTTCATCTTTAAATACAACAAGAGTGGAATTGTGTGAGATGCCCCCAACAATCCTTGTTCACTGGTGAGCCTTACCTTGCATTGTCCAGCAATTCAGCCAGGGCTCCAAACAGGAAACTGTGTGTGGTGCTGATGAAGAAATAGAGGGAAAGCCCAAAGTTTAACTCTGGAATCGGTGCAAAACGTTTCAGAAAGTTGCAGACAAGTATTCTCCAGGTCTAGACAGATAATCCAGTAAGGAGTTATTCTAGAAACAACTTTCTCAGAACCATCAAGATTCTGAAGTTGATGCACTTTATTACAAAGCCAGCAGGGCTAAGAACAGGACGGCCGAAATAGCCTGTCTACTCCTAATGAAACAA
>NW_006372618.1:0-993 GCF_000327345.1 Myotis davidii | reverse complement strand
GATTCTGTGGCTCAAACCACATTCATTCTTGCAATTTTCTTCCCAGGCAGACACATAGAGCAGAACTTTCTATAGTCTTCTAAGTCATTTATGATTCAGAGCAATAGCGCTAACAGAGTTTAGATGTCCCAGATCTGGAGAGAACCCTGACTCTGCCACTTATTGAGTGTATGATAATTGGGTAAATTCTTCAAACTTGCAGGGCCTTTCTCACCTGTAAATTGTGGATAATAATACCCCAAAGGGCTATTACAACAATTAAAACACATAAAAGTGTCTGGCACATAATAGATGCTAGATGAACACTTGGATTTATTATGCACTTTCAATCTTTCCAAAATCTGCTGATAGCTACCAGCTACTGTTGTCTCCTCTCCCATTCTCTTGTTTTTATGGATTTAGAAAGTTGTCCCTACTCCCTTGTTATCAATCTAATAATGTTTTGGGGAGCAAATTGGTATCCATGGGTATGCTTAATACTTTCTAATTAATGCTATCTCAATAATGGAACTCCCCCAAATCTATTCCCTTCCAATTCTTAGGATGGTAATTTAATACATATCTTGGTAATCTGCCTGGTACATGCTTGTCTCTGGAAAAGGGCTTGTTTTCCAGTCCCCCTCCTAGGAACCAGAGTCTTACTATTGAATCTCCACCAGATCATGGGCGGACAAAGCCTCTCTAATGGCAACTTCCTGCTTGTTTAGATTTCCCCAAATTCCCTGTGTCTGGTGTCACCTGCACTATGACCAACCTAACAAGGCACTTCCACTTTTACACGTGTGGGAATTTTCAATGCCTGTGGCTTGTCCTAAGATCTACTAATCACTGTTTTTCTTGTTGGTGAAGGTCAATTTCCTTGTTTTGCATCTTGTACATTCTCCCTAGGTTTTAACTGGTCGATGCCTAGGTGTGTACTGAAATATGACCCAACTTCCTTTTCACTTTCCTTTCCCTCTATTTATAAAATCTCACTTTCCATTTTTATTTTTT
>NW_006372617.1:0-993 GCF_000327345.1 Myotis davidii | reverse complement strand
GGGTTATGCACTTTATTGTAGGCTCTGCTACAGCCCTGCAGTTTGCTAAGGCAGGCTGAGGACACGCGATGCCTGGCAGTTTGTGCTGTATTGGTGGTGATACAAGCTACCATTCTTAACTGTTTAATATGAGCTGGCCACTGCATTAAGCACTTTACATGCATTTTAAAAATACCCCCAATGTAGTTCACGCTTCAAGGCAGATATTATCAATATTTATAGATGAGGAAATGAAGACAAAGAAATGAAATACCCTGGTCAAATCATACTACTAGTGTGGGGTAGATAGAGGTGAGATTGGACTCTGGACCAGTTAAATATCAAATCATCCTTATTTGGTCATGGCTATAAGTAGAATTTTACAACATGAAAGTGAGTTAGACTCATGACCAACTGCAGAACATGACCACTTTGAAAATGTGCCTTCTTCCTGTCTTTTCTCCGCTCAGAGAATATTTACATGTGAACTTTATATATAATCTGTGGTGTGTGGAGTTTCTGTTTACATCCCCATCCCACTCAACACGATTTCTGCAGTAGGCCTATCTTTCATCCTAAGTAACACACGGGGGCATTGTTGATTCATTTTAGACTTGATACCATTTTCCATCAAGATCTGGTTGTGACTTCTGGGAAGATACTTGGACTAGAATCCTAAGTACTTAACTAGACAGCAGCCATGGTCCTTTGGCCTGACAGCCTGTAATCATTAATTCTTATTCCAATAACATCATGTGCTTTTTCAAAATGCAAGTGATGATCTTTGTCACCTCACTCTGTAATGGGATTATGTGGGAGGAAATAAACCCATCGATAAAATTCAATGATTTCAAGGAAGGCACAAGTGAAGGGAAATACTCACAGACACAGACAACAATATAGTGATTATCAGAGGGAAGGGGGAAGAGGAGAGGCAGAGGAGGGTAAAGGGAGGCACAGATGGTAATGAGTGGTGAACACACAATATCCAGATGATGTATTATAGAATTGTAT
>NW_006372616.1:0-993 GCF_000327345.1 Myotis davidii | reverse complement strand
CCTCCTCCAGCTTTATTGGATAGTTTAAAATTACAGTTCTATTTTCTAGGACTTCAGTTGCTTTTTCCATCTGACTTTTAAAAACTGATTACATCAAATGAAACACAGTTGTCTAAGTGATATAGTATACAAAAATAACATCTTGATTTCTGTGAAAATGCATTTCTCTGCAATTCCTGAATAGCTCCAAATTATGCTTACTCTAAGCATAGATGTTTACTCTGGGTTTTAGATTTAGTCTTTGCAAAAAAATGTGTTCTAAACCTTTGCCATCACTATCTGCATATCCAGCATCAATGCTGCTTTAAGTTGTTCCTTTTTAGGCATTTATCCCGATTTTCCTCCCATAGACATTAACAGACATATTTGTCATTTTATTTTGTTTACTCCCACTCAACTGGATGTTCTATGTAGGGCCTGATAAAGATGTTACTTGATGTTACTTAATAGCTACTGAGGTCAGACAATCCAAGGCCATCATTATGCTAAAATTAAAGTTATTTATGGAAGCTCACAGACACTTCCAAAATTGGTTTTTACCTCCTACATGGGAACATATTTAACAAACCCAGAACGGGCTTACTGGTCTGATTCAATTCTTCCCATTCATCAATCCCTATTCACCAGTGGCACGGAAAGGGGGTTCTTTAACAAAGCATTATACATAACACCTCTACCAAACTAAACATAAACTTTTTTTGTAGTTAAATGCAGAAAGTCGATTTTTTTCCACCCCTTTCCTCCTTTTACATGGCAAGTAAAGCTCACTGGCCTGGGAGTAGCCTCTATCTGCCAACCTTTGGCCAGTGAAGAGGATTCAGAGAAAATAATACAACCATCAATCAGAAAAAGGAGGGGCGACAAAGGAAAATAATTAGGCTGTGGCCTCAATCGTGCATTCCCGTGCAAGGTGCCCTGATTCGCCACAGCGGTAACAGTTGACTTCACTTGTCTTGCTGCAGTTGATGGCTACATGACCAGTTTCACCACACC
>NW_006372615.1:0-993 GCF_000327345.1 Myotis davidii | reverse complement strand
GGGGGGGTAGAAACAAGAGATGGCATAGGGTAAGATCTTTGGGAATATCAACTTTGAAGGGATGGCTAAAATTTTAAATTGAGTGGAGAAACGTGGAAGAAAAACATAGATAAGAGAGTTAGAGTCGAAGAAAGAATTTGTCAGCTTCTGGAATATGAAATAAGAAAACTGAACGAAAGTGGCTGTTGAATTTTGAATGAATGAAGTTCTTGAACAGGGATAGAGATTTTCATAGAGCAGTAGGATAGCATAGCAGATGGAGATGGATTCCAATTTGTAACTTGTAGATCGTAAAAGTGAAAAGCCTTTTCAGCATGTTTTGGCCGAGAATGGGGAGGGAGAGAACTGAGGTTTGGAAGGGTATACAGTTATGGGAGAACTGTTATCCAAAAATCTTGCCTGTTCCTTTGTGTCTCTACTTTGGTCCCTCGTTGTGTGTGTGTGTCTATCCAATAAATTGTTCTATTTCCTTATTGAAAAATAATAATTGTTTAAAAACAATAATTTCAAATAAGGAATGTTAACATTTATGTTAATGTGATTTTATATATGTATTTATATTTGAATAGGTCATCTAGTCTCAGATTTTAAATAGTTGTTTTGGTTTGTCTTCACCCTCACCCTTAGGAATTTCCCAAGATTATAAATAACTTATTAAACCCACATATTTGTTTTCAAAAAGCTAAACAGATATGTTTTATACTTCCATAAGGCTAAATGTTATTAATGACGTACAGAATAGAAACCCTTTAGGCAGAATTTATCATCCCTGTGTTGTGTATGTATGCGAGGTGCTGTATCAATGTTATATCCTCCTATAACAATTTGGGGAATGTATACATCAATCTAGCCTGTAGTACAGGTCTGGCTAATATTTGTCTCCTCAATATGTAGTGTTTCTTTATTGTTTTTGATTGTTTGAGGTGGGGATTACAGACTCTGCACTGACTAGAATGCTCCAGGATGGAATGTGTTGGGTAATTTTATTTGCTT
>NW_006372614.1:0-993 GCF_000327345.1 Myotis davidii | reverse complement strand
TCTGAAATTAATAAAAACATATTTTTTAAAAATCATGGGCAATTTATGTACTTACCCATAATATTTGTATCTAGGTATGTGTATTTAGTGCTGGAAATATTTTTTCCTCCTTTTTTGTTTGGCACAAGATTTCTGGTGTTGAACAAATGTCCACATCTTTTTATATATTGTCCATGGTCCAGAAGAGGATCTTGATGGGTCATACTCCCAGAATCATAGGTTATTGGCTACTTTTGTGAGGATTGAATGATAGTGGGTGAAGATCACCTTGCAAAGCATAATATGCCATGTAAATGTGAGTTGTTTCTTTTTTTTAAATCTTAGTGTTCTTTACATCTTCAGTCCTCTCAGAATTGGGTCTTATGACCAAGTGAAAATTAATAGGGGAGAGAATGACAGGATGTGGGGCAGAAGGTTTCTTGCCTTAGACCTTCTTTGACGTGATCGGCATTAGGTACAGCAAGTTAACTAACCATTGGTATCGGTGATGCTCTTGCAGGAGGGAGCACTGGCAGTTGCTGGGTAATTTGAAGACCACTGTGGAGGGTTTGGTGTCAGCCAACAGCCCCAACGTCTGGTCCAAGTATGGTGGCCTGGAACGGCTTTGCAGGGACATGCAGAGCATCCTCTATCATGGGCTCATCCATGACAAGGTACGGAGACCTTCTTTTTTGTCCAATTGGGTGAATTAGTTGTTGGAAAGAAACAGTCGCATTAAGTTGTTGGCAGGGAGAGGATGATGGTCTCTAGTCTGTGAGCCCTTGAGGAAGGGATTGTACAATATGGTGACGAAAATTAGGGTCAGGACAGTCATTGGGACTTTCCTCTTAGGATTATCCTAGGACACATCTGAGAAATATTTATTGACTATTGTCATTTTCAGAATGTCCTATGAATATCATTTTGTAGACAATTGCTTGATACTTATGAGTAGTAGTTGTAATTATAGCTTACTTTTAAAAATATAAACTTTTTGATGTTGAGTTTATTTTC
>NW_006372613.1:0-993 GCF_000327345.1 Myotis davidii | reverse complement strand
CTGTAAAAAATCAATAAAATATACTAAAAAAAGTTGTTCAACTTGAAATAAAGAAATTTTATATAATCACTTTACATAATTGATTATACCCATAACCTGAATGTTGATTTTAAATTACACGTATTTTTAAAATTAAGCCATATTTTTAAGTGATAATAAAACCTGTTTTATCCCAACCAAAGCCAATGGAACAGTGACAACAGACATTCCTGCATTTGTGATTTTTTTAAATATAATTCTCTCTGTGATACCTTAGAAATAGCTATGGTTATAGGAGAGATATAAAATCATAGAAGAGTATCTGTAAATTTATCTTGACACTTAAAAACTAATATTACTTAGATTAGACTGTTAATAGGCTCCTATAAATTTTAGATTCACAGCAGGAAATATTTAATAGTTTGAAATATTCTTACTTTTTAGAGTAAACAGACTTTTTTCCCATCGGAAATGATTGTCTTAATATTTCAGTTCTAGTAATTCATTCTAAGGGTTGTTTCCTTTAGTCTGAGTCTTTGCTTTGTTTCTCTATCTAGCACTTCATAAGTGTTTATGAAGATCAGAACTTGTTGTCTTATGTCAAGGGATTCCACAGTTTCCAGGCTTTCCCCTAACCATGTCTTCATAACAAAGGCACTCTCACCTGTTGCCTCTATGTCTTTATCTGAAATGCTTGACTCCTTGGGCTCTGGCTATTGTTTTATGCAAGTTTCTCTTGATTCTATATATCCCTTAATTGTTATAACAACTGTCTGTTTTACCTAACACTGAATTATCCGACACTTACCTTACCTGTCTGAATTTCCTAGTACAGCCATGGGTTGATATGGTCTAATAGTAGTAATGATAAAGATTCATTGTTCAAGATTAATAGTAATGACTTGCCTTTAAATAGTATAGTAGATATCTATACCCCACCTTGCCTTTGTGATACAAATAAAACATTACTAAGACTGATTTACAGAAAAGTAAACCGAGTCTCCAACAGCTAAA
>NW_006372612.1:0-993 GCF_000327345.1 Myotis davidii | reverse complement strand
TTTTTTGTTTTTTGTTTTTGTAATTTGGGGCTTAATGATCAAGGTTTCACATGGTCTACTGAGGTCTAAAATTTTGTGATTTTGTTTCATTTTGTTGAAACATAAAGAGCTCTCCAATGAAGTAGGTCTGGGTTCTCTCAAAACCGCTTTGACATGCTATGATGTCTGCACATGGTATCTGTGCCCCCGCATAAGCTGGTAGATTTCTCAACTTCTTACCTAAAAGATATTCCAGGGGAATCATATGACTCATTGATTTATAATGACTTGATAGCAGAAATGCAATAATCAGTGAATTTTAATCCTGAAATCTTAATTCTTAGTTACTCAGTAGTTAAAATATTTAACAACCTCATGTTGGTTGTGCATTAAAACTACTCTTTAACACAATAGCTGTTTCTGAAAATGCTTGGATGTGTGGAAATAATTGCACTTCTATTGAACCTATTGGAATGAAACACAATGCGATTTCACATAAAAGTTTTTAACACATAGATATTTCACAGAATGTGTTTCCAGGCAAGGGTTCTGCAAGAAAAGTGTTCTGTCTTCTAGAAATGTTATCTGTGAGCCAGCTTTACTTACAGTTAGATGAAATATTCTTGCTTTTTTTGTTTCCTTTTTTCATTGACTACTTAAATTATTTGTAGGAATATTATAACACTTCTATGGACTGAATGTTTGTGTCCCCTCAGATTCATATGTTTCAGTCCTAATCCCCACCTTGATGGTGTTTGGAGGCAGGTCTTTGGGGGGTGATTAGGTCATGAGAGTAGAGCCATTATGAATGGACTTAGTGTGCTTTCCAAGAAGAAACACAAGAGAAATGATCTCTCTCTTTCTTCAGTGATGACACAGCAAGTAGAAGTCCATCTAAAGACCAGGGAGAGGCCCTTCACCAGACACAGAAAGGCCAGCACATTGGTCTTAGACTTCCCAGCCTCTAGGACTGGAAGAAAGAAATTTCCATTGTTTAAGCCACCCAGTCTGTGG
>NW_006372611.1:0-993 GCF_000327345.1 Myotis davidii | reverse complement strand
AATATTTTTAACATAGGGTTCTTTTGTTTTCAGAATAACTGGGATAGAGCTATGCATCATCTTCTTTGAAAAAATCATCCCCATGTTTTCCTTTATTTTGTTCTGAGATTTAAACATTTTTTTCAAACACTCAGAAAAGTTATAATAATAGTATAATGAATACTTGGATACCCATGATCTAAATTAAACAATATTTTTGCCATATCTGCATTATCTGTGTTTGTGTGTATAAATGGCACCAAATGAAAATAAAAATATTATGCTATTTCAGCTATAAATACCTCAGCTTGTGTCTCCTACAATTAAGAATATTCTCCCTCAAAATCAAAATACTTTAATCATAGCCCAGGAAATTAACAATAATTTCCTAACATCGTCTCTAATATCCAATTCATATTCAAATTTCTCGAATAATCCTAAAAATATCTTTTAGAGCTGGTTTATTTCCAAACAAGGATCAAATTCAGATTCATGCATTACATGGAGCAGTTATGATTTTTATTCTCTTTAAGTCCAGAGGGTTCCTCATTTATTTTTTTAGAATATTGTCTTTTTTAAGAGATCAGGTAGAACTGCTCACATTTCGTATTTATCTGATTATATTTTGCTGTGGTGTCACTTACCATGTTCCTCTATCTACTATATTTCTTTCCTGAGAGTTAGGGTCAAAGGCTTGATTAAACTTACTGGTAGTGAAACACTTTGGCAAGAACATTACTTTAAGAAGCACCTAAAGCCAGACCATCCACTATTGACAGGTGACACCTGACCTCTCTAATGTAAAGCTATGTTTTCTCATTTGTAATTTATCCAGGGGATGATATTTTTCAAGGTCTATTAATGATCCTTGCCTGAATAAATTATTACATTGTGGGGTTAGAAAATGGTGATTTCCTCGTTCTCTCATTCCTTCTCCATTTATTAGCTGGCATTCTACCTTAAAAATATTTCTACCCAGTAGGTGTGGCTCAATGGTTGAGTATTGACCTATGA
>NW_006372610.1:0-993 GCF_000327345.1 Myotis davidii | reverse complement strand
CCGCCTGGGAACAGTAACAATAGGTGAAGTTTGGCTATATGACAAACTGAAACAGTCACCCCTGAATAATAAGAAATTAGCTCACATATTAATCAAAAATATGTCATTATGTAACTCACAATGATTCAAAACACTATTACGCGCATTTCGCTAAATCAAAGCCTTGTTGTTACTACTTTAGGATTTAAAAGAACTAATTTTATATTTGGTTACTTACTGTTATGTTTATCTGATCCCACAAATGATTTACCAGCATCACCGAATCTATGATGGTGAGTTGTACTTGTTCTCAGTGGACAGTGGGATGATTAAGTAGAACCTTTTTTTAAAAAAAATTGCTGAGATAAGATGCTTTCTTTAACATTAAGCTCAAATGGCAACATTTTATTATCTTCACCATAATTACATTCCTATAGTTATATAATTAGGGTTAATTTATCTTATTTAAAGTTCTATTTTCTTCCCGTTGACATTTTTAAAGCCAAATTGCTGGCGGGGGTGATATTTTGTTTTGTAGAGTTCCCAGGGACTTCTTTTCTGATGGAAAAACATGTTCTCACAGGGAGAGGAGAATGATCCCATTTCATTCCCTGCGAAAATTTTAGGGTTTGTACAGCCCTACACTCAAGGAATATCTCCCTTCCTTTTCTCGCCATTGTCTTTAATGCATAAGCTTCTCTCTTCATAGAAGTCCGTTTATGGGGCCTGATATTATTCAAGAAAATCCCACTCTTGGAGATAGTTTTCTTCCTTTGTTCAACAGAGTATTCTGGAAACAGTTAAAGCTTCTTGCCTTTACATATAAAACTGGGTGATGAGACTGAAGTATCATTCACCAGTTTGAATTCAGATAATATTACTATATTTAATTTGAAAGAGAAGAGTTGGTATTTTTATGTGTTGAAAGAGTTGGTTGGTTGCTTTTCCACCAGCATCCAGCTCCTAAATGAATGGTTAACCTCAGTGTCTCTGGGCACTTTGGCAGCTACATGT
>NW_006372609.1:0-993 GCF_000327345.1 Myotis davidii | reverse complement strand
AACCACAAGTAAAGCAAGGCATCTGGACTTTGTGTTAATGAGATAAAGTTTAGTCTGTGCTTTAGTCAGTACAATTTCTCTTAAGTACCTTGAAGGAGAAGGGTTCTAAGAAAAACATGAATGAAGAAAACCCACTTGGGTGTTAGAGAGGATAACAAGAAAAAAGTACTTGGATTTGGTGATCATGGCATGCTTCCCTAAAGAAGCATTATTTGACCACCTAAAGAATCCCTGTATGCTATTCAAGAAGAAAAAAAGGGAACTCTAGGCAAGGAGGACATAAGTGCAAGAGCTTTGAAGCAGGAAAGGCAAAGTCCATCTGAGAGATTGACAGAGGACCAATGTAAATAGAGGAGATGGTGTCTGGATGCGTGAAGATGGTGAGGTAGGAAGGAACTCCAGGCCTTGGTGAGGATTTTTCCTAAGTGCAGTGGGGATCCATTAAAGGGTTTTTAGCAGGAAAGACACCTGATACAATTTGAAAACACTAGTGGAGAAAACATATTTTCCATAATTTTTTTTATCCTCAATAATTTGAAATAGTTTTTGCCTATTGTGTGCAGTTTAGGGGGGTGTTTGGTTTTTTTTGTGAAGTTGTTGACAAGGTTTTTCTGCTATTCTCCAGGGAAGGCTCTGTTTAAATTAAAGTAATTAGTACTTAATCATGACTCTGTTAGCATTTTTAGAATACTGGTTCTGGCATGATAATTCCTGTGTCATTTTTTTTCTTATTTTATAGTGATTGCGTTTCTGTTTCAGGACATAGCATTCCAGGTGATATACTTCTGTTCATATTTTGTATCCTAATGTTGTCTAAGATATTAGAAAACCCTGTGATAAAAACATCATGCTTGAAGTAAATTGGCCTTATTTTGGAAGACTTCAGTGGAGAAATACAGAACCTAAATTCTATGTTTTTTCTATGTTATTCAGGAAATTCATGGAGTCAAATAATGTTTTCCGTTTCCTCTCAAGTAATAAACAAGATTTTTT
>NW_006372608.1:0-993 GCF_000327345.1 Myotis davidii | reverse complement strand
TGAGAAGAGAAACCTAAAATATTAGCCTCATGGGGCTAGGTAGCCTGGATTAAACGGTAAATTATTTCGATTAAGGTAAAACTAGCTTATCACCCTGCAGTGTTGGATCCATTAGGGGCTACTTTAAATGGCTAGAATACACATAGTCCAGGTAAAACTAAATAATCAAAACACATAAAAATCATTTGAAATAAGAGGTACTTTCAATAGCATATTAAGCTGTAAACCAAAGGAACCAGCCAGAAATCGTTGCTCTTGTTATAACAGGTGCATACTGGCTTGTTAGCTTGAAGCAGTTTGATCCAGTTTTCAGCTAGTCTGATTCACACTACCTTGATTTAATTGAATGAAACTGAAACAGGAAAGAACTAGTTTAATCCAGTGAAAACTTTCCTGGCATATATAATTATACTCTTTATAGATGTTTTTGAATTCCTACTAATCCAGGGCCCAACACAGAGTAGAAACTTAATACATGTAATTATGCTGATGGATGAACAAAATGGAACAACTGAACATTAATCTGGTGAACAAAGGCACTCTGCTCCCTAAGAGGACAGCTAATGACAAGGCCTCTTCTTACAGATGGTACAGAAACTACTCTGTCCATACCAGCTACATGTGCCTTGACATGTGGTTAATCTGTATTCAGTTGTGTTGTGAGTATAAAATACACATCAGATTTTAAAGACTTAATTTTTAAACAGCAAAGTATCTTATTAATTTTTCATATTGATTCATGTAGTCTAATATTATTTTGAGTGTATTGGTTTAAATAAAATAAATTATTAAAGTTCATTTTTTTAAATCTTTGCTTCTTTTTGATGGGACTGCTAGAGGATTTTAATTTATACCTGTGAGTTTCATTGTGTTTCTGCTGGGCAGTGCTGGTATGCAATGTCCTGCCACTGCTCACTCATTAGGAGTGTCTATCAGCATCTAATCAACACCTGTTCCACAACAGGCCCAGGACACTTTCCCATACACAGCAGG
>NW_006372607.1:0-993 GCF_000327345.1 Myotis davidii | reverse complement strand
GTGCACCAAAAGGTTGCCGGTTCAATTCCTGGTTGGGTCTCATACCCAAGTTGCGTGTTTGATCCCCAATCGGGGCACATACAGGAGGCAGACTATCGATTTTCTCTCTCCCTCTCCCTTCTTCTCCCTTCCTCTCTGTCTCTTAAAAAAAAACAACAACAAAAAAAACCCCACAAAAAACAGAATCTCTGGAAATGGAGCCCAGGAATTGCATCTTAAAAATCTCTTCTTCCCCCAAGTAATTCTTATGCATAGATCATTAGTTCTGTGAGAATCTTAGTGATGCGTGTGTTTTAAACAGATGATAAAATTGAAACAATAAACTACACTGTAATTTTTCCCCTAGTTGTATCAGAGGAAGAAAATGAACTCGGGCTCTTTTTAAAGTTTCAAGCAGAGCGAGATGCAACGCAAGCTGGCAAACTGATGGATGCCACGGGCAAGGCACTGTGTTCCTCCGCCAAGCAAAGGTTACCTGCTTTTGCATCATCCTTAAACCTGTAGTCACTGTGACAGTTTGATGTATGTGCCTAAGTGTGCATGTTGAAAAGGTTACTGAGCATTCCAATCGAGGGTTAAAAGAGAAATATATTGCAGTATGTAATTGCTTTGAGACCTAACTCGTATTTATTTTGTATTTTAAATGATTATTTAAAAATTGACATTCTCAGTTGTTTAATTCCTAGAAATTGACTTTAGGCCTGTATTTAAACTTCTTAAGGGGTTTAATGTAACAGAGGCATCGCATAGCTAAAATTTAAATAGATATAGGTATATATTTTTCACTTTTTTAGGTACTCTACTGTCTATGAATACATACAGACTTTTTAAGCAGAGGAAATTTTTTCTTCTTAATTATATACTTTGCATTTATCATCTTGCAGGGTTTTTTTTAATCTTAAAAATAGGTGCTGCAAAGAATCTCCAACAATTACTAAAGACAGCCAAAATCTTTGCACTTTCCAAAGAAAATAAAATCAGGCCTCCTCAGAC
>NW_006372606.1:0-993 GCF_000327345.1 Myotis davidii | reverse complement strand
GTGATGGAAAAGACCAAGAAGCAACCAATGGACAGTGAGGCAACCCCGAGGTTAGCAACAGCAAGCAACCAAGGCCAGAGGGAGGAGGTGATACAGGTACCCAGGTTTAAAGAATCTTGCCAATAAAGGGTTCCCCCCTTTGATTACTTAGAATAGAGGCAGGATTATAGTTTAGGCAAGTGAAGGGCCAAAAAAGCAACATTTAAGAGTGCATACTCCGGGTGGTTCAAGGACACAGCCCTTAGAGTGAGCACCTCCTTAAATTCTGTCCCGTAGCTGCTTCTCTCTCATCCTGATCCCAGCCCTGGCTCTGACTATCTCTTTTATATGTAAAACTTCTTAAATTCCATTAAAATAATTCTTACTATTAGCAAGATGCCCTTTTATACAATTTATAGGCATTGACTCACATAGTCCTCGCAGCAATTTTATGGGGTAGATAATATCATTATTCTCATTTATAGGTGAGAAAATTGAGGCACAGAGAAGTTCAATAATTTTCCCAGGGATCTTGCAGCTGGTACATGATTGCACTGGACTGTGAATTTCATTCTAGAAACCGTGCCCCTAGTCACTATACTATTCTGTCTCTACCATATATTTTCCGCCATTATCTCAAATTCAATATATCTAAAGCAAAATTTCACATCTTTCCACATAAATGTATGCACACATCACATTTTCTATTTCTATCCACTATCTCAGAGAGATCTTGAATCTTTACCTAGTATTCACTTCTCTTCAGCCAATTGCTTATTAATTCAATGATACTTATTTGGTGCTCACTCATCAGTGTACCAGGGTGGCAGCTGTGAACAGGACAGAATAGCATGTGCAGATTACAGACCCCATTGTGTGTCCACTTAGCCTCTCTAAAGAGATGACATCTGGGTAGGAAGGCCTCTATGATGAGAAGTTGGTCATGAAAATATGGGGAAAGGTCATTCCAGGCAGAGTGAAAATCAAGCACAAAGTCTCTGAGGTGAGAATGAG
>NW_006372605.1:0-993 GCF_000327345.1 Myotis davidii | reverse complement strand
CCCCCTCAATCCAGTGTGCTCAGATATCATGTTAGGTATTAATATTGGCCAGTTACATCTGGAAACATTCTCTTACCCAGGGTTTTGGAGCAGCTTTTCTCAGATAGTTCCTATGTTAATGTATATTGTGAATCTCAGAGGAAAAAATGTGTAACCAGAGATTTCTGAGCTCCTGGGGTCTTTTTATTTCTTCTAGAACACCCATTTATACCTCAAATGACACAGGTGTTTCTCAGAAAACAGAGATTTTCTTAAATCATAAGAGGAAAACTGTGCTATTTTCATTAACTCCAGGGTCAGGTTTTCAGCCCTTGTACAGGCTAAGAATTTCCCCCAAGAATGTCAGCTTTTGTCTATCTCCTTTCCATCTCTCCACCAGGCTCAAAAGTGAGATCAGAAGTAAGTGATGGTGCCATCACTTTCAGGCCAAACTTGTATCTAGTATTGCATAAGACAATCTGTAACACAAATCAAACTCAAACTGGGTTAGTAATAGTGATGTTAACATCCAAAATACTTTCACCATTCAAGAGAAAGGCTAGCTTTTCTCTCAAATTTCTCCCTTCACAATTATTTTCTCTACTCACAATTGAGAAAAGAGCAGAATCTACAAAAGGATTCAGAGTGGAAGATGTAGAGTATCTGGTTTTGTTGACCCAACTAAAAAATGCTTTCTTCTCAGATTTGAATAAACAGTAATAACAAAATTACTAAAAGTGAAAATTAGAGTACTTGCTCGCAAAACCCAAATAATCATTTAATTTCTAACTTGTCTTATATTATTGTGTTGGTATCACTGTCTGTTTGCTTCTTTAAAAGTCTGTTTTTAATTTTTGAAATGTCATGTTTCTTTGGATGGATATTAGTGCTATTGTCATGTCATCAAGTTCTCAACTTTTATTATTTAGAAGTGAATGTTTCAGTCAGCTTTGAATACCTATGTGTGGTTAAAAGTATGTAATCACAATGAATAACTAATTATAAAATAAAAAA
>NW_006372604.1:0-993 GCF_000327345.1 Myotis davidii | reverse complement strand
AGAATATTCATCAGCTTTCCAGATGTGTCCTTTAATGGTCATAATCTCCACTGATTGGTAGGTGCTAGGGCAAAGGGTCATTAGTCAATGTAGCTGACTCTGATGTCAGCTATGACATCACTTCTCTGGTTTTGCTGCTTTTCTGGGTCTGGAACTGAGCACAACTGAGGCCTAGTTGAATGCTTAAGGGAGTGATCCAGGGCCCCCTGGGAGTACATGATGTCACTTTTCAGCCCCTTGTCCCTCCTCCAAGATGGTCTACCACATGACTAGTGACATAGCCGGGGAGGAAAGGTCAGGGAGCATCCGAACCACATGACTAGTGATATAAAAGGTCAGGAGGGTTAAACCACATATGCTAGGGGAGCAAACACTATCCAGGGGGGTGAGGTTCTTGTTTTTCTAGTTTTGCCCATTGCGGGGCACCTTGTATAACATGACATTTATTACTGATATGACCTTGGCAAACCATATGTCAATATGTTACAGTGTATTGGATTTTGTATATTTTTTCATGGATATGTGTGGAGGCTTTCTCATTGAAATATTTCATCTCTCACTCGGGGATAAGCAAGGTGCCATGAGTGAGCAGCCTATGGAGAGGTCCACATGGTCAGAAAGCAAAGCTGCTGGCCAACAGTTAGCAGGAAACTGAGGTCTGCTGACAGACATGTGATGGAGCTTGGAAACAGATCCTCCAGCCTCAGTCAATCCTTGAGATGACTGCAGCCCTACCTGACAGCTTAATTGCAGCCTCATGGGAGATGCTGAGCCAGGAAAACCCAGCAAAATGGCATCTGAGCTTTTGATCCTCAGAAATTGTGGGAGATAGTAAATGTTTGCTGTTTTAAACTGGTTAAGTTTTGGGATAATTTGTTTTGGAAAAGTAAATAACTAATACAGATGTTGGTACCTGGAAGTGGAATGTTGCCATAATAAAGCATAAAATGTGAGAGTGGTGTTGGAAATGTGCAGTGGATTATGAGGTGAAGG
>NW_006372603.1:0-993 GCF_000327345.1 Myotis davidii | reverse complement strand
TACCTTCAACACGTGGCATAGTCCTTGGCCCAGGGAAGGCTCTCTATCTCAATCATGGTGCCATGTAAGAGCATAGATAGAGTGATCTCCTCCAATTCTGCACTCTTTTATTTGGAGTAACTAATTTATAGTGTATGTTAATATTACATAGTGCGGCAATTGTCCAACACTCTCATTTTGCCTGATTAACTATCTGTCCTTTAAGATATCTGAACACAACTGCGTTAGGGAACAGTAGTGTTTTGTAGCATCCTGTCCTTATATCCTTGCGTTGACCATGCTCTATTGTAATGGCTGCTTTATAGTATGTGCTGGTCTTGGGCCTATGAGCTTCTCTGGGTTCTCTTTTATCTCTACCCTAGCATTTAGCACAGAGTAAGAGAATAATACATACCAGTTGAATGAATCAATGGATGGATTCGTGAATGAAAAAATGAATTACCCAGATTGAAAATGAAAAAAATCCCATCTGGCTATGTGCTTTTTGGTTTCCTTGATCTTAATTATTTAGATACTTGTAATATGTAGGTAGCTAGCATCATTGACACACAGACAATATAAACTCAGAGGCAATCTAGATATTAGTGAGGTAGAAAAATATTCTAGTACATATTTTATCAGAGACTAAAGCTGACACTAGAGTCACCAATGGTATGATGTATTTAAAGGTGAGCATAGGGCTAATGTTCATGTAAAAATCATCCTATGATATTTGTTGCTGGTTAACATTTTTATTCAATCTCAGGGGAGAACAAAGAGAATGATTAAGAACCCAGAAAATAGAAATCATGAGAAAAGGTTCGAAGAATTGGAATTACTTAGCCCAGAGAAAAAATATATATAGTCATTCACTGAAACCTCATTATCCAATATGAATTTATTCAAACAAGGGCATAATTTAAACTGACAGCTATGTTTCCAATGAAAAAATGACCTACTATTTAAAAAATAATAATAACCCGAAACCACTTAACTCCATATCATTATTTTTTT
>NW_006372602.1:0-993 GCF_000327345.1 Myotis davidii | reverse complement strand
AGTTAGAGCCCTGTTTCTTGATTAACCCTTTCACCCAGCAGTCACTGCCACTTCCCATAATTCCATTAATTCCAAGATTGTTTATCCTCAGCAAACTCAAACAACTAGGAATAGCCTGCTAAAAGCATACCATGCCATGCGTAAGGACCAGGGCTGGCTACATAATGCCAGGTCCAGGGCAAAATGAAAATGAGGGACTGTTTGTTCAAAACTTATAAGAATTTCAAGATGGTGACTGCAGAGCATGATACAAGTACAGGGGGCCCTTGCAAGCACAGGACCCTGTGTGACTACTAAGGCCTCTCCCTTATCTTTCTGTGGTGAACACCATCAGGAGCACCAGTGAGCATGTTTTCTTTTATGGTCTTCTCTTCCCTGGCTTCCCCAGGGTAAGGAGGGTAGAGACAGAAGAGCTATAACCATTCATTCCCAGAAGCCTTCTTGGATGAGGAGACATTGGACCTCCCTCTGAGAAGGAGGAAGGAAGTGACAGAGAATGAGATCAGAGCTATGGCTGGGCAGATCCCCAGGGCCTGGCAGACCAGTGGACAGGTTTGGTTCTATTTCCATTGTAACAAGACCTCACTGACAGGCTTTAAGCAAGGAAGGCACATAAAATGACTACTTTTCTGAATGGCACTCAGCTATTGTTGTGAATAATAAACAAAAAAAAGACATCCCTCGTTACCCTGAAAGTAACATAATCATGGGAGAAATGCCACTCAGATCTAACACAGCAGCTGACAAACTCGTTTTATGTTAATGGTCTGAGTTTTGAATTATACTTTTACTTCCATGATTATTTATTTATGTCTATCTACCCTAGTAAATGGTTAGCTCTATGAAGAAGGAATTACCTTGCTGGTAACTGTCTCTCTAGTGCCTAGCACTGTGTCTCGTACATACTACCATTCAGTAAGTATTTGTTGAATGAATTCGTTATTTTATTTGTTTATTTTTATATTTTTTTTTACTTATTTCAGAGAGGAAGGG
>NW_006372601.1:0-993 GCF_000327345.1 Myotis davidii | reverse complement strand
TTCTGTCTGGGAGAAAGCTGTCCCTCCAGCCCTCGCCTTGAAGCCAGACAATTCAGTTCCTCCCAATTCAGTACATCCCTGACACCTTTCACTGGAGCTAAGAACAAGTGAGTCTGTCAGCAGGTGAGTCTGTATGTGGACCTTTAAGAGAAATGCCTGAGTCCAGAAGCCCTCCGTCTCACTCAGCCATACTCCCCACTGGTTTTCACAGTCAGAAGTTATGGGACTTCTCTTCTAGACATTGAAACCCCGGACTGGGAGCCCAGTGTGGGGCTAGGACCCCTCACTCTTCAGGGGAAATCCCTGCACCCAAGATATTTCTTCTGGTTTTTAACCACCACAAGTGGGCGTGGAACCAGCCTATTTTGTGTCTCTCCCTCTTTTACTAGTCTTGACGTGTCTTCTTCCTTATATCCTTAGTTATGAGAGTTCTGTTCAGCTAGGTTTCAAGCAGTTCTCAATTATGGTTGTTCTGAAGTTTTGTAATTTTGATGTAAACCTTGGAGAAGGCAAGTACAGCATTTACCTACTTTGCCATCTTGAGCAGAAGTCTTGGCTGTTTTCTAATTGGGGTTTTTAACAGTTGAGCCTTGATTCTTTATTTGTTCTATATACTAGTTCTTTGTTGGACATATTATTTGTAAATATTTTCTTCTAGATTATAGCTTGCCTTTTCATCCTCTTACCAGTCTTTCACAAAACAAAAGTTTTAAATGTTGATGAAGTCCAGTTTACCAAACTTTTATTTATGAATTCTTTATGAACTGTTTGGTGTCAGTTTAAGAACTCCACCTTAGTTTTAATTGTATTATTAGATCATCTGCCATTTCAAAAATTGTTGTAAGAAACAGACAATCCACTGCTTACCTCATATGCTGTAAAAATCCTGTGTATTGATCACCTGTTTTATTACTCAGGATCCCTTCTATGAAATTCCAGGTGAAGGGTGACATTTAAACAGTGTTTCTCAACCTTTTGTGTGCACACAAAAAA
>NW_006372600.1:0-992 GCF_000327345.1 Myotis davidii | reverse complement strand
TCACGGAACGAATTAAACTCGTAAGTCAAGGCAGGCATCGGGAGATGCTCAGTAAATGTGGTTTGGTTAGTTGGTTTATTGTTGAGTGAATGTTTGAGTCCTGCCCTTACTCCAGGGTACTAGAAATGAGATTAAGGGTGCCCAGGGATCTTGAAGGGCCTGTGTAAGTGTAGAATCTTAAGTACTAGAAGGGTCATTAGAGGTCTCGAACCCATCCAGCAATCCCAGCGACATTTCTTCCATAGGAATCCTGACAAATGGCTCTGCCACTCTTGACCATTGTAATAATTAAGGGCACATCATCTCCTTTCAGGTCCATTGGGCTCCATTCTATTGTTGGATGGCTCTGATTATGGGATCAATTTGTGGGATTGTAGTGAAAGCTCATCTGTGCTTTGTAGCTTCTCCCTATACAGGCCAGTTATCCTCATGGGGGAGGGAGGTCAGGTAGGAAACCCTTGGAAAGCCTGTTTTAGGGGCTGCCATTCATTTCCTCCGTCCCACTGTGGAAGGACCCAGGCACTTCCCGGTGTTCTCCCTGGATTCTTCCTAGAGAAGTTTTTATGGGTATTTCTTTTAGATGTTCATGATGATTGTTGCAGAGGAACATGGAGAGAAGGCAAGTGGGGGCAGGAGAGGACATATTGTATGCAAAATAGTTCTGGGCTTTTGGGTCCTCACAAAGGTGTTGCAGGCTTCCAAAGTCTCCTTAACAGAGGTATCACATCCTGGCTATGGTGAGTGGTGGCCCCATCATGGTCATTGCTGGACCACATCAATTCTGGTTGTCACATTTAATGAAATACGTCTACAGACAAGGGCTTCAGAAAAGGAAGTCTCTGGAAGCCTTGAATGAGATGAGAGACTGGTAATGCAGAGTTTGGTGAAGAGAACACAGTTCCAGTTATGAGGCCTGTCAAGGAAGAGGGAATAGATGGTTTAACCCTTTGCAGTCCAACTTTATTTTTGGAATTCAAACAGTCTGGTCCAAA
>NW_006372599.1:0-993 GCF_000327345.1 Myotis davidii | reverse complement strand
TTTTAACTTCCATAAGAGCAACTTGTGTCTATTTTTAGATCACTGTTTTTCTCCAATGTCTGAGAAGTGAGTGATTTAAAGATGTTTACACTTTAAGGTTTCCTCAGTACTTCCCAACAGACATATGTGCAAACGCCGAGCAGATGTTCCAAATCAAACCTTCGCGCTGCTCTAGCGCTCGCCATTGCGGACTCACTGTGGTTTCGCCTCCTCATGTCACCGCAGACACAGGAGCATGCGGGACCTTGGGCAGAGCTGGAAGGGAAGGGACCTCAGGAGTGGAATGGTTGGGGCAATGTCATCATGTGATTTAGAAAATAAAAATATGTGCTACCAGTTAAATTTGGATTTTAGAGGCATAACGAATACTGTCTTTAGTATAAGCAACCTGATGCAATATTTGGGAAGGATTAAAGACGTATCTCTTCTTAACCTGAAATTCAAAGGTAAGTGGCTGCCCTGTATTTTATCTGACAATCTTGGGCACAAGACAGTTATTTCAGTGACTGCTGGGCATTTCTTGTAACAAAGGATCACCCAGGACCTTCTGCAGGGGTGGAAATGGTGGCCAGGTAGTGCTGGACACAGCAGGTTCTGGAATTGGACATTTGGAGCTTTGAGAGAATAATGTCCTATTTTTAGGACAGGCCAGCTGCTTGTTACCCAAACCTGATCACATCTTTAATGGCCACGACCAACAAAGCAAACTTACTGACATCTTCCTGTGCCAGGGACCCTCCCTTGGGCACAAGCCTGGACAAACAGGTAGACTTGTTCTGTGCCCGTAGGTCCCTGAACTTTCGGGTCAGGCTGGCCAGCGCCACCCCTGTGGGGCAGGAGGTCTCAGGGGGATATTTAAGTGACAACCCAGGATTTCTAATTTGGGCTCAGGATGTCCCCAAGGAGGTGAGGAAACGAAGACGCACAGAACCCTGGGTTTCTGAAGTGACCCTGAGGTTCGCTGGATGCCCGAGTCGCTGGTGCTCTGCCGGG
>NW_006372598.1:0-992 GCF_000327345.1 Myotis davidii | reverse complement strand
AGAAAGTAATATTCAAAAGTGAATTCAGGGTGATACAAGTTATTTTTCTGATTAGCCTGATAGGAGATTTAAAAAAGGAAAAAGAAGTAAAAATTGAGTAGGGGCCACTGCATGTACGCATGTACACAAATCGAGTCATAAGAAGTCCTGGATTTGGTACTGCTCGACCACGCACCCTGGGTATTTATTCGAAATGCCTTCCCCAGGACAGACTCTAGAATAGCACGTGTTCTCAGCATGCCGACACACAGAGAACCCTGCTATGAAGGATTTCCCGGTGCTGCGGTGCTGAACAAACGTGCCCGGGCACACTGCCAGAATGGTCCTGCAATGTCCTGAGGGTGAACCGGTGTCTGTCGGAGATGAACTGGCTCTGGTTTGAGGCACGAGACTGCCCCACAGCTGCTGCATGAAGAACCTCCTATGCCCTGCCTAACAACTCCAAATGTCAGAATTGGCCAGGGTTTCTTAAATCTCTAGCCTAACCGAGGAACCTTCTAAAAAAAGAGCCCAGTGTTGTATATGAATCTCTAAACTAGTCCTCTAGAACATGGTTGCTCGGCCTTGAGATAATCTCTTCCTTGCACATATGCATCTGGCAGGAGCCCTGAAGAAATTCATGTCCTCTTCCCTCCACCAGCTTCACTGCTGACTATCCATGGAGATGGCAATACCAGTCTTTTCCCTTTGCTCCTAATCAATCCTTTTCCTTCAAATCAGGGGATGGAGCATGGTATCTTCATCCTTTCCCACAGAGGTTTTCACATTCCCAGAAGAGAAGCGATGGCTTCAGTCCCTTGTAGGGGTCATAGGTTAAATATGACTTGGTATTCACACTTAAAGGAAAGCAGTTGTGATAAGACAATTGTGGCTGAAATCAATCTGTTGATTTTTTCTTTTCCCAAAGGTCAGATGGTGTGAGCGGGGGTACACCCAGAGTAGAGGAGGAATGAGCATTAATTTCAGTGCATTAGATGAGGGAAGCCTTGGTA
>NW_006372597.1:0-992 GCF_000327345.1 Myotis davidii | reverse complement strand
TGAGGATACATGCTTGCTGTGTTTGATGGGGATACTCAAAGGAGTGTGGTGATGGTGGCATAAGTACCCCGCCCCTTTTTCAAACTGGTAGCTGCTCTCTTGATGATCATCAGAACAATTGTCTCTCAGGACTGCCTGTTTTCCATAAGCTAAAAATCCTGAAACACAAGTCAGGTGCAGTTAACATGTTTGCAAGGCTTATTATGTGCCAGGCACTGTTCTGGACACCTGACTTGTATTTGCTCATTGAAATATATAAGAACTTGTCACCATGCCCTTATGCAGATGAGGAAACTGAGGCAGAGACAGATGTAGCTGATAAGTATAAAAATTACAACTTTGCATCCGGTTGGTCTGGCTCTGGAACTTAAATCCTTCATCACTGTCTCTTACTGGCTATCTCTAATTATACTCTTATTTAAAAAGCTGACTGCCATTGTATTTGTAAAGAAGTGATATGGCCATTGCTTTCATCACTTTGCTGTTACAAGTAGACAATAACTCTGGAGCAAATAGAAAGGGAATGACTTGGAATGGTGCCAAGAAAAAGAATTCTATAGTTATTATACTTTGCAGACATTGATCTTTGGGAGCAAAAATCTAAGCATTCTCTTTTATTCCTTTAAAAATATGTAAAGATTTATTTTGCTGTAAAATAACTTCACAAACACAACATAATAAGCGTACTTTGGGCACCTTTAGAAAAGAATCGGGCAATAAATGGGTTCCCCCTAAGAGTTTGAAATTTCAATTGCATGTGATTGTGGAAATGGATGATTTGCCTTCTTCAGCAGCCTACTTATTATATAAGTTTAGGGCTTGGACTCAAGTTGGAGAACAAAGCTTTGGCTTAGGCACTTGGACTTTTTGCAGGTAAAGATGAAACTATAAGAAGGAATTAGGAGTAGATAGAACAGCAATGGGCATGGCCATAGCTTTCATCACATGCCAGGTAACCTGTACAGCTCTAGGGATACGGAGAGAAGCAAATC
>NW_006372596.1:0-992 GCF_000327345.1 Myotis davidii | reverse complement strand
AAAAAAAACCCTTACCCATTTATTTCTAACCTCCTTCAGCAAAATTTCCTCTTATCTTAGTATTTTCTCTTGCTTTAGAAATGTTTTTTTCTCTCTTTTGTTTTTGTTTTATTCTTCCTTTTTCTCTCCAACATAGTCCCTTACCTCCTAGTCAGTATAACCAGTATAGGCCCTTTCTGTATTGAATTGGGACTGACATTTGGGACCAATTCTAGAATATTGTGGATCTTCTGTGATTTTTGAAATTAGTTAATAAAAAAAGACCAAGAAACTTATGCTTGAATCACTCACATTGTGAGGACATTCCTGTGGAGAATCTCATGTAGCGAACTGTGACCTCTTGCTAACAGCAGTGCCAGCTCGCTAGCCATGTAATGGGTCACCTTAGAAGCACATCCAAGCTCAGAAAAGCCCCTTTCCAGAGACTGTAGGCTCAGTGACATTTGACTGCAGCCTCACGAGAGATCCTGTGTTGGAACTGTCTACCCAAGCTGCTCCAAAATTCCTGACCCACAGAAACTGTGAGATATAACACATGTTTGTTGTTTTAAGCCACTAATTTTTTGGAGTAATTTGTCATGTAGGAATAGATAACTAATTCAATATATTGTTTTGGTTTTTAATTTCTTCACTGGGGGAACTGTGGCTCATGGAGAACTTGTTTATGTAGAAGAGGAATATAGAGGGTAAGCTCTTGTAGATTGTGAACACTCTTCAAGACAGCGGTGGTCCCCCCAAATCTCTATGCCTTCTTATCCCCTGCACCAGGTTTTGTCCACATTTCCATTCATGTCTCTGTTTTGTCCTGTCTGGTGATAAAATACCTTAACAGTGTAGAGGAGGTTTAGGTTTTCTATACCCCGTGACCCATAATGTATCATTGTAAATGACCAAAATTGGGGGGAAGTCAAATGTTCCTGGAATCCAGGCAGGTAAGTTAAATATGTTGAAGAAGGTGTGGACTATCTACACTAATAAAAGAGAAAAATGGT
>NW_006372595.1:0-992 GCF_000327345.1 Myotis davidii | reverse complement strand
AAAAAAAAAATTCCAGATGGATAGGATGACCCATCCAATAGATCTCAGCCTATTTCTCTTCAGTCTTCTAGTGTTGGGGCAAAGGAGAAAGTAATGTGGAGCTAGAAAGCAACCATTGACCCAATACCATTAGCTCCCTCTTACTTCAAATCCATGATTAGCTAATGTCAGTGTAGAATGCCCCACTTGCCACCCGAAACTGATGCTGAGTAATTGATACAGTGCTGTTTCTTAAAGACATAACATTTTTTTTGGTGGAAGGTGAATATTATTGGGCTATTTACTAGAAGGAACAGTGACTTGTTCCTATTTGAATTGAATCCTACAATGGATATGAGTTTGTCTTTCTTGCTCACAATGCCACTAATAGCACCATTAAGTGAGGGCTTACAGAATAGCTGATCTATTAACATGGTATTCCACACAATATTGCTGCAGAACATTGCATACATTTTAAATTGTATTAGGGGCAGTAATAGGTGTACAGCATGAGATACACCAGTCTTATAACCTATTACTTAGAAGCAGTTGACTAAATTACACAAAAGAATGGTCTGTTAAAGGCTCAAGTAATGCATAAGATTATTTACATTATTCAGATTAGAGTACTGACTTCTAGTATAGAGTATATGCATTGGACTAACAGTTAATATATGGTAGTTTGCCCTCTATAAATTGAATACTTGGATCTGGAGACCAAGAGATGGAAGTAGAATTGGTTCTTTTACTTTCACTTCCAGTGAACCAATTACAGAATTTGTCTTTCCATCCTATTATCTTAGGCTCTGGTTGACTAAAAGTGCTGGTTTTCAGAAGAAACAATTCAGCTAGAAGACATAGAAAGGATCCCACTGAATTTAAAGTTGCATTGCTCCTTAGTCTTAGTGTTTCTATGTCCAGTGGTAACACTAAATGAGCAGTTGCAACAATCATGGTCCAGGAAGGTAAGAACATTTAGAATTCAAATTCTTGGAGATCACCTAGGTCAGTGG
>NW_006372594.1:0-992 GCF_000327345.1 Myotis davidii | reverse complement strand
AAAAAAAAAGTTTATTGGTCAAAGTGATTAGAGAGTGACACTTTATAATTAAACAAAGAGTAAAATCATGCTGTTTTGAAATATATTTTCATAGGTTTAGCTGGCCAACCCTCTGATCCACCCACTCATCACCTTTAAAACAAGGTGTTTTCACTAGCATTTCTCTCTTGAATTAACAGCCTCCTTGTGCTACGCTGGGCAGCGGAGGGCCCAGTGGTCTTACGTAGCATACAGTTAAACTATAGAGTCACCCATTAAATAAACCTCATCGCATTTAGTGAGCATACTAGGTGGTTTCATTATACCTAATCCTCATACCAAATTTTACTCTAAGCATTTTAGAGATGGATAAATTTATCCATTTTAAGACTAAATAACATATAAGACTACGCAGCTAATAAGATATATGTCCAATATTTAATTCCAGTGGTTCTGATTCCAAAGGCAGATCTCTTTCAAATATACCACGTGCAGTGTGTTTTCCCCTGGTCACTGCCAATTGGAATTGACAGTCTTCTGACTTCAGAGTTGCAAATAGCAATTTTCCAAGCCCTGGGGTCCAGTCGTGACAATAGTGTCCTTGGGAACCAGAAGGGGAACGGAAGCACGTGATTGGAGAAAGTCACAGACTGCCTATATTCTGCCCTACACTTTCATTCCACAGCCATTTCCTGCTTTTGTTCTAACATTTCATGAGCACAGCATACTTATATGCAATATTAAGGCAAAAAAGAGCATATTGATTTTATTGGCATCTATTGGGATTCGGGCTTTCTGGCTCCATACACTAACTTTTTGTCAGTATTGGATTGAGGAGCTCTGAGCTGTCCCACACTGCTTGAGCTCTTATTTCAAGGTTTGAATTTTTTGGTCGCCCTTTATATTTTAAAAAGAAAAAAATGTATGTAACTAAGCATTTATGGGGACATCCAGGATGTGTGTATGTGTTTGTTTTTTTTCTTTTTCCTTTTTCTCTTTTGCATATATATGCT
>NW_006372593.1:0-992 GCF_000327345.1 Myotis davidii | reverse complement strand
TTTTTTTTTAGATTTTCTTGTGTTTTCATAACTTTACCGTCTAACAAATAACAGTTTGTTATTCAACTCTTAGCTCAAGCATCACCTCCTCCCTCTATGAAAACTCTTCATTTCCTTCTGTAGAAATCCTTATTTTCCCTTTGTATCCTCAATAAAGGAGATGTACTGTTTAACTAATAATTCCCACTTAAAACTAGTGAATCAGAGTTTAATTTTATCTGAATTAATTAAATGTTCAAAATATGCCCAAATGTTCCAAATTTAATGCAGATGCAAATCTATTTGCCCTGTTGTTTTCCAGGTGTACATTTTTGCAGAGGTAAATGGAGAGCAATGATTAGAAAAAATGGAGAATTAATATAGAAAAATAGTAAAATGCTTACCTTGACTTATAAGCATCATTTGTTTTATTGGAGCTTTACTTTCCTATGTTGACCTGAGGAAGGATACATACATGTTTTAGTTGCAGATTTGAAGAATTTTACTTTTGCTGAGAGAAGAAAAGAAAGGAGAAATACCCACTAGACCAAGAGAAAATCAGCACTATTTTTAACACCCTTCATATCCTAGCTCATATCTTAAATGAAATATTTACCTCCTTTTCAGAATATCTTTGCAGGTCTGACACTTACTCAGAGCTAACCCCTTTTATACAATTATAATTTCAATTTCCTACACTCTTTTTTGATCCTCTCTACACATTTCTCTCCAGATCTTTTAGGCACCTGAGAGAATACATGCTCACAAATTTAATTCTCTAACCTTTTGCACATGCATCTGCTCATACTTGTATAGCATTCTATGCAAATAAAATAAAAAAATCCATTCCCAGAGGCAAATACAGAACAAGAATAATATCAACACTTGACAAGAGTTGTGATGCAATTCTCCTGAGAAATGGATGTGACAAAATCTCTTCTTTAAAGGCCACAACATTTATCCAATTACCTCTTTATGTAAATCACTAGAGGCCCGGTGCATGGATTCATGCA
>NW_006372592.1:0-992 GCF_000327345.1 Myotis davidii | reverse complement strand
GCATATTCCCTCTTTATTAGATAGGATTTTATGTACTGAGAAATATCTTTAAGAGGTTAGTTTCTGTTTCAGGGTCACTGGTAGGACTTATATAGGTTGTTTAGATCATTGGTTATTCTACTGAGAAAATTAAGCATTTGGTGTCACCAGCCAGCCTAGTTAGTCTTGACCTGGCTGACCTAAGTAAGAGCATTTTTTAAAATGTGAGCAAATTGAGATCCTGTAAATACCATCAAATAGTAATGTAATGTCAAGGTCCTATAAACGAGGGGACAATTAATTCTTATTTCATAGCAATGGCCCATTCTCCTTCAAAGATAGAGCACAGTGTTTTCAGTACTATATGGAAAGATTAGAAGTGAATCATGCCATCTACCCATTTGTGTCACTGACACAGTTCTTACAATTTATGCTCCTTCTTACTCTTTCACATGGTGAGTAGAATGTCCAGGTCCCTTATATCTCTTACTTTTCATTTTGGTTTGCATGTGTTTGGGATGGGCAGTATAAACTAATGATTAACCAGAGCAAGTTCGGTGGACCTTTCTGGCACTTACTAGCTCACTAGCTTTGCGATCTTGTACAAATCCCTTAACTCTCCAAGCCTCTGTTTCTTCAATGGTAAAATGGGCATAATCATAGTACCTAACTCACAAGATTATTATGAGGATTAAATGAGATTATGTATGAAAAGCATAAGTTTGGTCACACATTGTGAAAGAAGAGCTCAGTGGGTGATGTGTTTATTTTTGCTATTTTTGGACATTTCAGTTCTTATTCACAGCTCTACCAGAAAATGACCAGGGGAAGAGATGTAAAACCATAACACAATCATGTATAAATAAAAGAATTGGTATTATAATAATAGAAGTATTTAGAAAGTACCATGGGAGCACTCCCTTGCCACATTACATACTTACTACTCATTCTAAAGGGAGAGGGGACATGGGATAGATTGACTATAGATTGAAATACTTATTAGTCCAAAAAAA
>NW_006372591.1:0-992 GCF_000327345.1 Myotis davidii | reverse complement strand
ACAGCTGTATGCCTTTGCCAGGAACAAGATGATCCTTCAAGGTCCTTTCAAATGTGATTCTATTTTTTTCCAAAATAGCGTTTCTTTTTAAAATGAAGTGTAAATAACGGTGACAACCCCCTGTATAAATTTCGGTGTCACAGTGCGAACTTACTCAAAGTATTTAGAAACTTATTGTGCAGTTCACTAGTTCTTATATAAATACTCTATGATGAGGAAGTCAACCTTTAGCATGCACTAGATTTTTTTCCTATTCTGTTTATCCTTCATCCTGTCTTTTCCTTCAAAGGCCTTCAACAATTCTTTTTTATGTCCTTCTATCTCCCATCTCCTGCTATGCTTCATTTTTTATCTGTTTCCTACACCTTATTTGTGCCTTTTGTAAACTGCTATTAGGTAGTTGGGATAATAAACTCTAAAAGGGCACAGACCTTTTTCTTGGTTCCTTGTCAAAGTTTCTAGCATACTGGCTTTAATCATTAAATCTCTGGCAACCAGCCAGCAGAATTCCTGATTTCTATGTGTCAAGGGAAGTAGTTTTCCATTTTCCCTTGTCCCTTCTAAACTTTCCTATCTTCTATGAACTTCAGTGCTATTCGGTTGACTAAGTCTTTGGGTGTCATCTTTTAATTTTAATATCATGTTTTCTCTAAGGCTGTATAATATGTATTAAAAATATAATTGTTGCTAGTGTTGAAAATGATGGGAGAACATTCAAAATATGGCTTCTAAAGAGAGGGCTTTAGAATAAGTACAGTAGATAGGTTGATCCTGGGTAGTGTTGCCTTTATTTTAAAGTATTGTGTCTACAGAAGACCCCAGTTATAATATAGCTATCAAAGCTATGAGGAAAATTATTAGTCCAATATGGAATGTTTGTTGAGTATTAGATAGGATAAGTAGAAATATCAAACAAGAAGGCTGACTGGTGTTTCAAATGGCCAATTGATGGACAGCTATGTCTGAAGCATTTAAGTATGTTCAAATCTGTC
>NW_006372590.1:0-992 GCF_000327345.1 Myotis davidii | reverse complement strand
ATGAATGCATAATATTGCTTTAGGACCTTTATTCCAATATTGTCAGAAACTGAGAGTTTCAATATTGTCAGTTGTGTTTTATTATCACAATCACGCAGCCAGCGCATGTATTCCATAACAAATCCACATAGGTGACCTAGGACATTTGGGCACTGAGGCACTAAAAAAGTAGCAACTCTTAAGCATATGCAGTCTATTGTGAAATAGGGAAAGCTACATGGAAACTGAAATACATTTTTTTGAATTTGGCGTTCACTTCCTGGCTGAGGGATATTGGACAAGTAGCAAAGCAGCCCTAGTCATAGCGGATTGATACATGCAGCAGGCGCTAGGCCATACACTTCACAGGCAAGATCTCAGCCAAAGCTCACAGCAGCCCTGCAGGCTGACTGCTGCCCCTGCTTGGCATTTCAGCAAAGGGAGACTCAGAAAGGTTCAGAAGGGGCCTAAGGGCAGGATGCCTCTGAGGTGGCAGAGCCCACTGGCAGCCTAAGAACAGAAAGCACCAGGCTATTGCTAGATCCTGGGTTTCGCTTTAATATTTCTAGTTATTTCTCAGGATTGCTTTGAGAATCACATACTATCGGACTCTATGGTAGGTTTTGTAAATGATAAGCTGGTTGTCATTTACATGATTTCAAAAGTGTCTTCCAGGTCTGGGATTCTGGTTTTGAAGTTGAACTAGGTATAGAATGCAGCTCATTTGATTTGTAGAATCGGCATTTCTGTGGTACAAGAGATGTCCAGTTATTCCATTGCTCCAATAAATTATACCTAGAGACCGCTTGAAAGAAAGCATTGTCACCCTGACTGGTTTCTCAGTGGTTAGAGCACTGGCCCGTGCACAGAGGATTTGGGGTTCGATTCCTGATCAAGGGCACACATCAGTTGCAGGTTCACTCCCTGCCCCCTGGCAAGGGCTTTTTAGGGGTTCAGGAGGCAACCAAATGATATGTCTCTCTCAGATCAATGTCTGTCACTCTCTCTCTCTC
>NW_006372589.1:0-992 GCF_000327345.1 Myotis davidii | reverse complement strand
AGTCCTACTAACAAGGCAGGGGCAGAGATCTGGGTCTTGCTCTGGAGCAAAGAAGCGTGGAGATTCTGCAGATGAAAGAGGATATTAAAGAGGAGGTGGACTTTTCAATGTTGGCTCCAGCCCTTTCAAATAAAGGGCCAAATGGGTTTTGCTTCAAATCTTTGTTATATAATACACCACTTTATCTTCACCCAAGCATGTTGCAAACGTGACACCCATCCCAAGAATATAAAATAGTGGAAACTCTTAGTTGCACACAGATCTAATATTGAGGAGTTATTCGCACGGCCTTGATTGTCTACACCCCCACGACCCTCCATTTGTCAGGGCAGGGCCTTCTCTATCATTGCTGTCATATGGATGTGTGGAAGGCCAGGCAGTGAATCATGAGATCTTGATCTAGAAAGCCACCTTAAGGTCAATGACCGTAGAAATAAATGAATCAGTAGGATGGGTCTCATTGTAGGTCATCATCCTACTCAAATCAACAATGTTGTGGAACCTGGGAAAATGTATTTGCAAAGGCAATTTGGCTTTGAGCGTTTCATTCAAATATTCATGCAATACATAGGCACTTAGGCTCTGCCTAAGGTGCTGAGCACAGAGATGAATGAGATGTGGCCTATGGCCCAGAAGAGACATGGAAGCAGACAGTCATGATACAGTGTGACACACAGTGCTGTGGGAAGCATAGGGTTCGCTCTCAACTTTGGAGGCCAAGGGCCAGACTTTCTAGATAGGGGGATGTATACAAATAAATGCCTAGATTTATATTTTATTAAAAGCAACCAGCTCCTTATCAGTAATAAAAAAGATAAGAAACTAATAGAAAGATTATAAGTTTATGACCACATAACTTAAACCCATCTAAGTGCCTAAGACAAGTCTGATCACATAGAGGTAGTGAGTAATGCACAAGAGTATAATAGTGGGATGCTATGGGAAATGCATGAGAAAGGCACAGTAAGCTGGGCAGAGAGATAAAAGGATGC
>NW_006372588.1:0-992 GCF_000327345.1 Myotis davidii | reverse complement strand
CACTGGCCGGGCTGCTTATCTTTTATTGTTACCTTGTTCTTTGCTGTTGCTAAACTATGGGCATTCTGAGGAACTAAATGGAGGATGCTTTGCTCAGAGGAGATTTATATTATTTTGATAGTGGAAATGAGGAAAACTCTGTCCTGAGGCTACTGCATTCTCCTTTTCCATCATCCAGTTTAATTGAACAGTCTCTTGCCTCAGTGCCCCACCTTGCTGCTGGTCCAAGGCGTAGGCGCCTGGTTGTTGTCTCTTTTATGCCTCCCGTTCGCTGTCTCCATCTTGAGTTTGTTTCTTTTCGTCTCTTTCTTCTTTTAGAACAGTGGAGCTTGTCCCCACTCCCTGAAGGCCCTGCAAGGCAGCAGTTATGTTTTATTCAGAGTTGTGTTTCTTTGAAGCAGGAAGGCCCCCTACAGAAACCTACTCTGCAGTCATACTCGAACCAGAGTTCCTTTGTTCTACCTGTTTTTTATTTATTTCCTTCAAAGATGTGGTTAGTATAAATTTTAAGAGCTTAAAAAAGAAACTTCAAGTGTTAAAATTTACTTTGTAAAATAAAAGAGGAACTGTGATCTTTGAAAAGCAAAGTTAGAAATCTTTTTAAAGACAAGTAAAAATTTTGTTTCCCCTCCCAGGATTGTGTGAATAATGAGAATGGAAAAAATCAATTTCATTGAAAATTTAAAATTCCCCCAATGAACTTTTATTCTAAGAAAGAAAGCACCTAAAATGAAATGTTGACATTAGTTAGATGTATTGCCAAATTTGAACTTGGAAATCAATGCGATTTCTGCAGAACAATACATAGTGTTAGAAAACATTTTGAGTTTTTCAATGTCAGTGTCAGAATCCACAAACAAACACATCATAAAAATCTGAGTCCTACAGCTGTATGTCTTCTCTCATTTTTGTTAAAGAGAATGAAAACAGAGAGAGAGAAGAATAATGGTTACGATAACAATTTAAAAATGAATAGCACAAGAGAAGATTTT
>NW_006372587.1:0-992 GCF_000327345.1 Myotis davidii | reverse complement strand
TTCAGTGAGAAGACTTAACAATTATGAGCTGCAAGATAACAGAAAGATAGATTGTTGTCACAAGATAATGGCCACTGACTATAAGATAAATAACAAGGCAAAGTCATGGCAAAGTCTGGCCATTTATCAAACATAAACATTGAAGAAAAGTAGGGAACATTTATCAAGCAACTGTTCTAGTTCAGAAATTATATTTTTCTCATCCGGGCTGATCTATGATTTAGATGCTGCCATTTCACCTGCCAGATGTTTGCACAGCTAAATGACTTGGGTCACTACTGCATTATTTAGGGTTATATAACCTTGATTTTTGAATGATTGTTTCATTTAATCCAAGAAGTATATTATAGTAAGAAAATAATTAAGAAAGTAATTGATTTGGCTTACTTTTGGTTTCTTTTTTCTTTCTACCTAGAATTTATGATACTTCATATATTTCCTGAATGTGATTTAGTATGGTTCACATTAAAATGCATATTCAATAGGTTTATAAGATAGAAATTCAAATAAAAAGCTAAAACTAGGGAGAATTATACTCAAAATTATTTTACGATAGGCATAACAATTCTAACAAGTATACTGAGTGCTTCTACACCTCTTATTTCCTGATATGTGTGTCCTACTGAACTACAGGTCTGATATATCACTTTGATACTTGACAGCATACTTGTCAACCATAGTCATTTATACCTATTTCCACTCCTGAATTACTGTAAAAGGAGGCCACCATTCCCCTAATTAAACATGTTATACATTCCAACCATGATGGTGAATGTGGAATCCATTTAACTTCTTAAAAGAATGAGGTCTATAGGCCAGCTTCCTCTGATGGAGAGCAAGCCCCCAGTAATTAGTAAGCTGAGAGAGTGTGAGGAAATCTTTGTGTGACTGACACAGTATAAGTTTATTTCCAGATCTACCTGAGGATGGAATTACTTACAGACATTGTAAGGTTTTTTTTTTCCATTTTACCCCCTAAATATTCAAGGCAC
>NW_006372586.1:0-992 GCF_000327345.1 Myotis davidii | reverse complement strand
AATTTCTTTATTGATACTAACATATACAAACCTGAGTAGTCACTTCCACAAAATGTGATTTGTGCCAGAAAGCTTTGTGTGATGCCTTCCAGATCACAGTCCCAGCAGGCCTGTGAAGAGGATAAATCATTTTCTCTTCTAAGAAGAAAATACTCCAGTGATCCCAATTCCAGAAATTGGTTTACAGCTCTGGTAGAGCTGGTGGCAAACCAGGAAGGGCACTGATCTCCCAGTCTAAGACCTGAGCCACCAGACAAGAGGGCAGGCTGTCTTCTGGGCAGAAACTTCTAGAAGGCCGTGAGAGACTGCCTCTGAACTCAGAAACTGAACAGTTAGGGGGCAGTGGACTAAAACTCTCTTGGGCTGATTGGAAAGAAAGCCTTTACTCTTAAAGGACAGCTGGCCACTGAGGAATACACAGTGACTTATAAGAGTTTCTTTTCTACCCTCTTCTCTAGTTCCCCAAATATTCAGTGTGATGTGATTGTAAACAGATAAGGATCACTCCACTGTGGTGTGCTCACTACAGTTAGGACTTCCATTTTTTCCAGATTCCTACCCACCTTCCCAGTTTATGTACATACATTCACCATCACCAACAAAAATTATTTTAAAAGGCAGCGTGAAAATTCTGTAAACTGGACCCAGCTCCAAAGACAATACTATGAGTAGTTCCTTCCCCAAATATATACCTGAGTTTAGCTGCTCATGAAAGTTTACAAGCACCACTCCATTCCATGCTTATGTATGCCCCTCCCAAGTTTTAGATTATTTTCCCTGAACAAGTCTCAGGACCTGGAAGCCATCACTAACTACAATTCATTTGTTCTTGACTACCAGCCATGCAAGAGATGTCTGACCAGGACTCTTGCAAGCTGTGTGTTAAGTTATTTGAGCAGAGTGATTCTAGGGCTGTGGGCATGGCTCCAGCTCCTGGATGGCATGAGGTGGTACACTGTGAGGGGGCACGGCAGGGTGACAGGAATAAAGAT
>NW_006372585.1:0-992 GCF_000327345.1 Myotis davidii | reverse complement strand
TGAAGTACTCTAAAAATTTACTGAATTCTTATAGTACTACGTTTTCAAAATATGGTCTTTCTTTGCATCTGCAGGATAATTGGTTAATCCATTCAACAATTACTTGAGCACTCAACATGACACTCACAGTTGTGGTGATTGGTTTGGGATGTATTAGAACAAAAGAGACAAAAATCTCATTCAATTTACATTTGGATGAGAGAAAGACAAAAAGCTAGGTACTGTGGATTGTTAGGAGTGGTAAATGTTCTGGAAAAACAGAGTGGTAAGGTAATTGGATGGTGTACTTGGGGGAGACTTCATTAAGAAGGTGAAATTTGGTCAGACTGGAAGAATGCATGGGAATTGTGCAGCTACCCCGAGAAAGAGCTTAGCAGATGGGGACCCAGCAGGTGCAAGGCCCTTAAGGCAGGAGCATGCCTGGTGTGCTTGATGAACTGTGAGGAGCCTAGTGAGGCGGTAGCACAGTGAGTAAGGGACAGAACACAGGCAAAGCGGTCACGAGCGTCACTTGGGGATACATCATGAGAGAACTTGCAGGCCAACAACAGGGTTTTGCCTTTTACTCTAAAGATGGAAAGTCACTGGAGAGTTTTGAGCAAAAGCATGATCTGATTACTATGAAAAGAATCATTTCCTCAATTCTGCCGTGGAGGCTATGGGGAGAGGGAGGGATGAAGGTAGATGCACTGAGACCAGTTAGAAACTATTCCAGGTGAGAGATGATGGTAGCTAAGAACCAGGTAGTCCCAGACCAGGGGGTAGAGAACTGGTAGATTTTTGAAGGTAGAACCAGAAGGATTTCCTGATGAACTAGATACAGGTTGTGAGGGAAGTTAAGGAGTCAGTTCCTGGCCTGAGCAATTGGAAGGATTCAGTTTCCAGCAACCGAGATGGCACAGGATGCTATGGACTAGGTCTGGGGAAGCAGACTAGAATTTTGTTTTGGACGTGCTAGATTTTGTAAAAATATATATTTTATTGATTTTTTA
>NW_006372584.1:0-992 GCF_000327345.1 Myotis davidii | reverse complement strand
TAATTTTTGCTTCATATATTTTGAAGCTCTGTTGCTAGGTACATATATATTTATATTTGTTTTACCTTACTGATGGATTGACTGATCAATATGTACTGTTCTTTATTGTATCATATACTTTTTATCTTAAGTCTATCTTGTCTGATATTAGTACAGCCCCCAAGCTCTCTTCTGGTCACTGTTTGTATACTTCTTCCATTCTTTTGTTTTCAATTTATTTGTGTTTTTAGATCTAAAGTGAATCTCTTGCAGACAGTGTATACTTGGATCATATTTTTTTTATTCATTCGGTCAATTTTTGGCCTTTTGATTGGAGAGTTTAACCCATTTATATTTAGAGTTTTATTACTTATTTCTGTCATTTTGCTGAGCATTTTCTATGTATCTCATAACTTCTTTGTTCCTCAGTTCTCCCATTACTGCCTCTGCTGTGATTGCTTTTCTTTCTAATGTATGATTTTTATTTCCTTCTCATTTCTTTTTTTATATCTATCTAGATCTAGATCTATTTTCATTTTTGACCTTAGTAGTTACCCTTGGGAATACAATTAACATCTTAATTGTATAACAATTCAGTGTGAAATAATACCAATTTAGTTTCAGTAGTATCAAAAACTCTGCTCATTCACAGCACTGTCCTTCCCATGTTGCCATGGTCACAAATTTCATCTTTATACATGTGTACCTGTTAACATAGGTTTATAATGATTGATTTATGAATTTGACTTTTAAATCATATAGAGAAGAAGTTAAAAACCACAATTGCAGTGTGATTAGATCGTATTATCTCTACAAACATTTCTCTGACTGATGGTACCCCACAGTTCTCCTAGGTTCTGTTCATTTTTTCATTATTCTTGTTTCCTTTGTGCTCCTCAGACTAGATAACCTTAATTGACGTATCTTTAAATTCACCAGTTCTTTCTTCTGTGTGCTCAAATCTGCTACTGATGCCTTGTAGTGAATTTTTCATTTCAGTTATTGTACTTTTC
>NW_006372583.1:0-992 GCF_000327345.1 Myotis davidii | reverse complement strand
AAAAAAAAAAAAAGTATGCTTCTTTATTGCTAATAGATGGAACCTGAATATCTAAATCTCAGGTAGTAATGAAGGGAATTAAGGGTGTTTTCCCCACATCTTAAAACTCAGACCAGTACTATACCCTGCTAACCACATAAAAAACGTCTGTCTCTCCCTTATTCCCAACACTTCACAGTCACGTTGGGAATTTATGGTTCCAATAAGAGGCAAACCAAACCTCATTTCAAGTGTTAAGAGATTTCCTATATTAACTCTAAACATAACCTGGAGCAAAGAGCCACCAGGTGGACCAAGGAATAAGGAGCCAGTCAAATACTGGAATGCTGTGGTCAGAACTGAGAATGACAACTCAAAAGAGTATGTCTGACATAATGTCTGTTGGTCATTGTGGAGGGACAAATGAGGATGAATCGACATTGGAATCCCTTGTGTGAAAACCCATAGGCCCTCGTGTCAAATAAAAATTCTCACTGCCATTCTCAAGACCATGTGCATGTAGCATATGTTCCTCAAATAGCCTCCCTCAAGCTACACGCAGGTGGAAACCAGTGGTTGTGGTTGAACGTTGCTCCTTGTCATCCATTGGAGCAAGAATGGGGTGATTCCTCCTAGTTGTCTGCTTACTTAATTGTCCAACAGCTCATTGGCTGAGTCACTGTAGACACAGTGGGCACCTCCTGGATTAGCTTGTTGGACCTCCTGCTGGATGCATGGTGGGGATCATCTGAGGTGGTGGTTGGCTTTTCCTCATGTCCCATTCTTAGCATGTACATGGAGGAGGCCAGGGGTCCTCCTGGCGCCAGTTGATCTTAGATCTGAACCCCTCTTAAGGCGGCCTTGTCACTCCCCTTTTGGAATTAGGAGGGGACTTAGTTTGCAGATGTGATGGGCAAGTCTGTGGTTCTTCCACCTGTCACTCCAATATCCCCTATCCTTGTAATGTAGCCCCGCACAGTTCTGAGTACATAATAAACACTCAGTAAATGTTG
>NW_006372582.1:0-992 GCF_000327345.1 Myotis davidii | reverse complement strand
TCAACTTCAGATTCTGTCATTTTGTTGATTAAACTCGCAAACATTTTCCCAACTACCTAAGATCTGTCATTGTTAATATTTCCCAGTTTTAGGCATTTCATCTCACCATGTTTCCCAGCACATATGCCATGACCCTTCACCAAATTTATCCTCCAAACATGGCTATAAACTGACAGTATCTTACAACAATAATCTTCTGATGGTTTCATTAGTGACCAGGAAACAATCTATATAGTTGCTGCTTCATAAACAAATTGCTTAGACTTTTCATCTCAACATGTGTCCCTATTTCAAATAATAAGCCAGAACTTGTTTTACAAATATAACAACTAAGATTTCAAGACGTTAAGTGCCTTACCTGAGGTCCCACAGGTCATGGTAAGTCCAGAAGTCCTCTTCTTAGGCTACGTGTCTTTTGTGTACATCAACCATCTTCTCTTTCTTGCTTCTCTGGAAAGAAGAAAACAAGTCAGACAGTCATCTTCCCATTCATTTCCCTGACTCAGACCTCTGTGCTTCAATATTGGCCTCTGCCACCACCATGCCTCACCCTTCAATCATTCCATTTCAGAGAAGTTAAGACTAAGTGCTTTGCAAGACACCTTCAGAGGATCGACCTCCACAGACATGGAGGTCGATGAACGCCACTAGCACGGACGGCATCTTCCAGACATTTGGATAGGTATTCACCTCTTATAAATAATGTATCTCTATGCACGACTCAAATTCAAGGCCCCACAGGGCACATATCATAGTTATATAATTATTTGCATTTCTTATGCCTAAGTGCCTGTAGATATTTCACAAGTATTTAATGAGGATGATAATAATTTCATGGGCAGGATCAGTTTTTTAAATTATGTTGTGGGTTCAAAAGTAAATTATCTATATATATAAAAGCCTAAGCTTCCGTTAAGACCAAACAACCAGAACGACAGGTCAACCAGTCACTATGATGTACACTGATCACCAAGGGGCAGATGCTCAATGCA
>NW_006372581.1:0-992 GCF_000327345.1 Myotis davidii | reverse complement strand
CCCAGAGTATAGACGTCTTGATAACTTCATGAATAAACCTTCTGTTCAAGTCTAAAGAAGCTCTGTAGAAGTAAGTCTTTTGCCAATTATTTAATGCATTAAGTAATGTATTAAATTAACACCTCAACCTTTCACAATACCCAATTGATCACTAAATCCTGTTCATTTTTCTTCTTGAAAGAACTCGGGCCACCATTATTTCTTGTTCAAATTACTGCAAATGTTTTCTTATTGGCCTCCCTGCCCTGATCTACATCCCTTTTGAGTGACTGTGCTAAATGAGTCCTATTTTAAAAGTTTCTTCTTCCCAAAGTTTCCCACTGTTTTCGATATTAAGTTCAGATTCATAAACAGGCTCCCAAGATCCTTCATAACCTGACATCTTGTGATGTGAAGATGCTCTATGCTCCAGCATTTTGAACTGCTCATAGTTGCCCAGGATGAGCCATGCGCTCTCCTCTCTCTGTGCCCGTGTTGCTCCACCCAGAACCTCACTTCTACACTTTCCTTCTCTGAGAACGTCACATGGTTAAGATGACTATTTTCTTCTTGGCCTTTAGTGTCAGCTTAAACATCACTTTTCCTGAGTCTCCTCTAACTACCCAAGTCTGGATTACATGCCACCAATCAGGTGTTTTCATAAGACTCTGTACTTAGCCCCATAGCATTCTTATCACTTTGAATTAATTGCTCACTTCTTTTTCTGTTTAAGCTGCAAGTCAATAAGCTCTTAGAGGTCAGGGTTTATAACTGCAACGTGGTTGATACCGACGGCTAGCATCCTGTTAACACAAACCGGATACTCTACTAAAAAATAATAATAATTGAATGTTAAATGAATGTGAAGGTTTATAGCTAAATGTGGCTTACAAAAAGCTGTACTATTGTTCACTATTAAATTGTAGCTACTGTTATGAAACTGAATAAAAGAATAGTGAGAGAACAAGATATATTAATAATTGTTTCATGATGGACTAAAGCAAGAATACCAT
>NW_006372580.1:0-992 GCF_000327345.1 Myotis davidii | reverse complement strand
TTTATTAACCAATGTCACCCCAATAAATACAATGAAATTAAAATAAAAAGAACTGTAGGTGACTCCTTGTCAACTCCATATCACAGAAACTGAACACTGGAGAGGGGGCCAAACCACCGGGATCCCGTTCCCACTGGAAATGTCCCACCCTGATTCGGTCTCCCCAGGTGTGCCATCATTACCTGCAAATGTTGTGGGTGTCAGAATTGTGCTTTCATTCCTGGGTAGCTCCAAAAACCAAAAATAAGGAAGTCTTATCGAGGGAGATTTCAGCTCATTATAAGGTCTGCTCTCCAGCCATTGGATCTGGCCAGTAACAGAGCGAGCTGCCTTGTACAGTAATGAGACTCCCATCACTAGGAGCATTTAAGCAAAGGCTAACTAACCTCTTGACCTGACTGTTGTGAAGGGAATATCTTCCATTGGAAGGTTAGATTAGGAGAGCTCAGAGGTTGAACCCAATTCTAAGACTGATAAAATTCCGTTCGGAGGAGAGTGTGCCTGGGGGAACGGCCACAATCAAAGGTTCTCCTCTGAAGTTAAGTACAAGACCAGAGGGAAATATAATGCAATGGCCTCTGATTGGGAAACTTGGATTCTGCTGTTCAAGTTTTCCCATATGAAAAAAATAAGGGGGTTGGGTGAGATGACCCTGATTCTTTCCAGATACAAACTTCCATCCCTCGATGAAGAGGAGAGACAAAGGTTGGCAGGGACTTCGCCTGAGCAGCAGCTGCAGGGTGGTGGCAGGCAGGCTCTGCACCAGGAGGCCCAGGGGGAGGAGGAACCCCTTAGGAAGACGATGGGCCAAAGCCTGGAGCTGGCAACTGGGAGGATTAGCTCAGGTCTCCTGGGTGATGTGAGGTGGGGGGCCAGGCAAGAGCCAAGGGCCAGGTGAAGTCAGGGGTTAGACCAGGACAAAGTCTACCTCCCATTGCAGAAGGGGCCAGATTGGAAGAAAGAAGCAGAGACCCAAGCTCTGCCTCCCAATG
>NW_006372579.1:0-992 GCF_000327345.1 Myotis davidii | reverse complement strand
CAGTTTTCTCTTGCTTTCCAGTGATTTACTCTAATGTAATTCTTCTCCTCTTACTTCCTGCTTTTCTCAGATTTCTATTCCAGTGTCTCTGCCTCAGCTAATCCTCTAAGTGTTGGGAGTGTTAATTATCTCCTCTTTCTTCATTCTCTCCCAAGGACGTTTTATCTAATGCTACAGAATAAAGTACTACCAAGATGCCAATGACAGAAATGAATAACTCTATCAATGACATTTCCCCCATCCAAGCCCTCATTTGTTTGTCTAATTAGCTACTTGACATTTTAGTATGAATGTGTAATAGATCTTTCAAATTTAACATGTACAACGTGAAAGCTTGCGAATTTTACTCAGTGTCTGCTCTTCTAGTCTTCCCCATCTTCGTAAATCGCACCACCTGCATCTCTGCTGCTGAAGCCCAAACTCATGAGTTGCCCATGATTCCTACCTACATCCAACATCTAACTAACCCCTTACTATACCCAACATTTGTCCTCTGACCTCCAACATCAATACTCATATTTTCATTCAAGTCACCCTTACATCTTTGCTACAACTTACCAGATGCCAAGTAAAGTTATATGCTTAGCTATAAAATTCCATTTATCTAGTTATATTTAACCTCATTATGTCTATAGTATCATTTATTCCTTACAATAACTCTCTTTGGTAGGCACTATTATAATCTTAATCTGTTAGAGGAAAAAATGTAGGTGTATAGAGATTAAATAGCTTATGCAAGTTCACACAGATGTTAAATTTGGGAATAGGAATCTTTACTGATTAATCAGACATCCTACCAACTGTTTCACAATTCTGAGTTCTTATCACGAATCCTCCTCAGTACTATCAAATACTTAACTTTGTTGTAATATTGTCACCAAAGATAACTTTAGGCAGCATATTTAGCATCATTCTAGGGTTATTTCTTACATACTTATAATTCTGTTTTCTTATGTATTGAGTAGAGGTCCGGTGCATGAAATTAGTGCATG
>NW_006372578.1:0-992 GCF_000327345.1 Myotis davidii | reverse complement strand
TCCTCTCCCTTCCTCTCTGAAATCAATAACTACTCGGCTTTGCTAATTAAACCAAACAACCAAGTCAGATCTTGTTTTTATTGCAGTAACCAAAACAAGAATTAAAAAGCTTATTCACCTCAAGATCTTTCACTGTCAAGGATTCAAATAACCAGATCAAGGTCTCAGGTCTAAAGCATCTACTTCGACATGAGGCGTCACTCTTCCGCTCCGTGCAGTGGGATCAAATGCCCTGTGACCTCCATCCCCAGGTCACCAACAGCCTGATTTGTGTAAGAATCTACGAACTCCTTGCTTTTCAGTTTTCCCATCCATGGATGAGTTCCTTAAAATAGATGCCCTTTTTTGGATCAGTGTAGCCCTTCAGTAGGCATTTATGACTTTCTTTTGTTTAATATTATGAGATATAGTCAAACTATTGTGTAAAGGTATCGTTTTTATTAACTGCAGGATGGCCACTCTCACGTATGAAGGAAGCGATTATTGGGCACGTCATCACAGTGCCCTACCAGTCATATTGTACCGTGAGGCAAAAGAAAAAAATACCGATATTGTTTTTATTTAAAATTGATAGTTTGTTGGTCGTGGTTTTTCTGCATTAACTTCAATTTTATCCAAACGGCCACCCACAGAAAATCAGAAACAGCCCTCCCTAAGCACAAACCACTCATTTAAAAGACCAAATCACAAGTCTTAACAGGTCTACTGACTCTGCCCTACGGGAGGAAAGCTGGGAGACCTACCGCCAGGATGACGGGCTCACCTGGCAGGTAGCTGGAAAGGCCCATTCTGGGTCTATGTTCAGATAAACATCTACACTTAAACCAACTTAATTATCAGTTCAAAGTGGAGTTGAAGGAATTCCCCCCTCCAAATGAGTCAGGCTTATGTGGAGGTGCTTGGGGGCTAAAGCCCAGGCAGTTAAGTGTGGGGTGGGGCATTCCTACTGGCTTCAGTTGTGCTCTGTGTAGCCCAAAGACTAGATAGATGCC
>NW_006372577.1:0-992 GCF_000327345.1 Myotis davidii | reverse complement strand
TAGCATATTAGCCTTTTATATATATAGATTTTCCTCCCGTTATCCCCAGTCCTAAGGCATTGTTGTCCTCCTCCATCAGTACCCACTCTGATATATTTGATATGTCTTTAAATATGCATGAATTCTTATAAAATATGTAGGATTGTTTGTGTGCCTATGTATTTTGAATTTACATAAATGGTAGTGTACAATACGTTTCTTACTGTATTTACTCAACACTGTAAAGATCTAGCCCTGCTTCCCTGCATGTGTCCAGTCCGTGGTTTCTAACTGTTGTGGGCATTATTGTTGTGCATCCATCACTTTCTAGGCATCCATTCCCCTGGGGATAGATGCCTGGCTTGTCAATAACTCTTGGCCACACATGAAGTTCTGAACCACATCCTTGGCCATCCCCTCTCGGGACCCTGCGTGAGAATAACTCCGGGCTTTAACACATGGAGGGTTGAGCTCCTTGAGTTCGCCTTCTGGGTTCTGCCATCACGTTTCCTAAAATGGCTGTGCCAGGGCGCATTTCCACCGAGAGCGCTCAAGAGTTTCTGTCTCCCATTTCATCACCAACACCTAATGTCATCCGCCTTACTGGCTTTTGCCCTTCTGATGATTTGAAAGTGCCATCTCATTGTTTTCATTGACATTTCTCTGATAACTAGTAAGCTTGAATATCTCTTATATGTTTGTCAGTTGTTTGAGCTTCACTTGCTTGTAAATTGCTTACTGATAGTCTTTGCCTATTTTTAAATTGGACTTCCTGTCTTCATTTAGGAAAAATTTTGGTTGATTTGCAGAAGTGTTTTGTTGTTTCTTGTATTCCAGATCTTGCCCTTTGCCACTTCTAAAGGTTACACAGAACCTCTCTCATTCTTCCATCTGTCTGTTTTGTTTATGGTGTCTTTCTTTAGACAGCGATGCTTCCTTTTAAACCTAGTCAGATCCATTAATGTTTTCTGGAAAACAGAAGCTGGGACATGTAGGGGTGCTGGTTAGCTAAG
>NW_006372576.1:0-992 GCF_000327345.1 Myotis davidii | reverse complement strand
ATTTTAACCATTTTTAAGTGTACAGTTCAGTAGTAGCAAGTACACTCACATTGTGTGGCCAACATTTGATTTTTGAGAGGGTAATTTTGTGGCAAATAAACTGGAGTGCAAAATCACTAGAAAAAAAGGATGAATTGAACATTTCAATTGATACAATAGGGCCATAATTAGAATCAGAGACTAGTATATTAGTACAACTAAAATAAAGTTTCCAGGAGGATTATTTGAGGGGAATACAAATGAGTTCCATTGTAGACATGTTATGTATATGAGACATCTGTGGGAGCTATCCAGTACACAGTTGGACATATAAGTTCAGAGCTCAGAGATGTGGAGCTAGAGCCATTAGCCTGGTTGAAGTGAACTCTCCTAAGGAACATGCAGGGAACTGTAGAAAACAGATTCAAGCATGAAGCCTTGGTGAGAGTCAGCATTAAGAGCTCACTAAGAAAACGTCAATAAAGGATAGTATAAAAGAAACAGCGACAGGAACTAAGATAAAAGGCCACTGTAAGCATTAAGTAAGAAAAGTTTTTCAAGGGGAGGGGATATTGAAAAGCATCAAATGTGCATATACAAACAGGATAAAGCTTTTAAAATAGTTAGATTTGACAATTAGGAGGCCTTTGGTGACTCTAGTAAGGGCATTCCTTAGGATTGTTGATATTATGGGGAGAAACTGTATTATAGTGGGTTAAAGAATAATAATAGAAACAATAGGAATCTGAAAGAATAAGAGTAATGATAGATAATATTTATGAAACACTTACACAGTGCCAGGCATTGTGTGAGTGTTATGAATTATGCCATTACTTCCCCTACCAACTTTTCACAGTAGGTATTAAAATTTTAAAGACTTAGAAAAGCTAATATAACTTGCCCAACAATATATAGCTTTTTAAAGTCAGGTTACACTAATTTATATTTCACTAGAGGCCTGGTGTCTGAAATTAGTGCATTCGGGGGATCCCTCAGCCTGGCCTGTGCCCTCT
>NW_006372575.1:0-992 GCF_000327345.1 Myotis davidii | reverse complement strand
ATTTATTTTTGCTTCCATTTTCCCAAGTACAGGCAAAAACAGTTATGTATTTTTACTTATTTTACATCTTGCCCTGATAGAAGAAAAGAAGTATTGTCAGAGGTACAAGTAAATAATCTGCTCTCTGGAAAGCACTCACTGAATTAATTAATTAGCCTTGTACTTTATACATTATTTCCTTGTAAATTCGAAATTTGCTTGGCAGGTTGTCATTGACTAGGTTGTGGCAGAGATAATGCTATGTGTTCAAGATATTCTCATAGACCCTTAGAAAACTGTACTCCTCAACACCGTTGCAATTGGGTGAGTATAAGTGACTGCTTTGGTGCAGTGAAGCTCTATCAAAGGGTCATGTGTGACTGCGGGAAAGTCAGTGAATGTTCCCTGTCTGATGCTCAGGCTCTACCAACCCCAGCCCATGTGGTACAAGAAGGTCTCATATTGTGTGGTAGAGCCATGAGGTCTATACTGTAGCACAGCTCATCTGGAGAGTGGCCCAGACCTGCTGTGTACGTCACATGAGAGTCAGAGATTATATTACTATAAGTTGTGTAAAAAAATAGGAAAAAATGTGCTCATGATAAAATTAAAACAGAAATAACAGAGTCAACAGTTTTGGTATAGCATAAACAATGAATAAGAAACCAATATTATTACAAGTAATTCAGTTCAGCTAGATTGTAATAAAAGCTATGAGTTTGTAGATGGATATTCCTTGAATTCTTTTGCAAACTCTTTTACCACTTAAATGAGTGACGTTAACCAGATACCACATAAAGCATTTCCTTTAAACGATCTACTAGCAATTTCTTCAAATGGTCTACAGCAAAGAAAATATTATTCTAAGAAAAGTATTTTACTTTTATATGAGAGAATAAATGAAGCATCCATCACTTTGTTTTTCAAATAGACAGTTACATTTTCACCAGACACAATAAGGTTCAATAAAATGAGTAAAGGATGGGAGAAACTAAGATGGCGGCATAGATAAA
>NW_006372574.1:0-991 GCF_000327345.1 Myotis davidii | reverse complement strand
TCACATTATTACTTTATTTTCCTTTTTTTAAATGCAACATTCAAGTCATCCAACATACAGAAATTCCTATGGCTCTTTACACATTTTGTTCTCTCAAAAGTTAGGAATTTTAGCTTTGAGATGAAGAAAATCATCCCGTTTAAAATGGCAACATTTCTGAAAAACAGGTTTCCTATTTGTGATGGGAAACTGACTTCCCATCTTCTCCCCCCAAAACTCCTCCAGTCCAGAGCTACAGGAAGACGGTTCACAACCCTGGCTAACATGTGGTGCCCATGCAGAGAGAGGGCCCCGAAGCAACAAGCGCTGTTAACGTTAGAAACAAGCAGCCTCTTTATTGTACAGCATAAGAATACTGGAGAAAAGCATCGTTTCCCTTTTAACCCTTTCACTGTTTTGCCTCCACCCAGGTTACTGCGTACCAAGCGGCTATGAATAGTACAAACCTATGGATTTAAAGTCCCTGAAATGCATGCAACTTAGAACTTGCTAACGCACACAGTCAGTTCCCAGGCTCCAAGCCTGTATTTTATTGAGATGGTGGTGCTGGGTCGCCAGCGGTGTCTGTCGTGCTGCCGGGGTTTGGAGTGGCCGCTGCTTTGGCATCTGGCTGCTGGGCTTCGGCTTTGGGATCTTCCCCATTTCCGGCACTTTTCTTACCCTTGTCTGCTGCCATGGCCCCCATGATTTCCTGCAGTGGCGGGTCGCTTTCAAGGGAGCTGGGCTGGAATTCATAAACCTGGACTTGACCTGGGACATCGATTGCTTTCTGTTCAAGTTTTTCCAGGATGGTCTGAACCTTCCTGACTCCATCTCTCCTGGCCTGACGGACATCAGCTCGTCCTTCAGGGTCTACCGAATCCAGAGCCAGTAGCTCTTTGGTCAAATACTCTTCGATCATCAGGTACTTTTTGTCCGTCTTCTTACCTTCGAAGTTGTCCACAGCCTGCTCCAGCCCTTGCACCTTCTCCAGGATGGCTTCCACTTTCAG
>NW_006372573.1:0-992 GCF_000327345.1 Myotis davidii | reverse complement strand
TACATGGAAGAAATAAAAATGACAGTTCGCCAATCTACTGAATTCAAGTGGCTCCCTTGTAGAGTCTAAATAACATTTGGAATTCTAAATAATGTCTGGATGTCTTTTTCTGAAGAGATAATGGAAACTATACAAGAATATTGCTGTGCTGTATAAATATTAGCTGGACCCAATACTAATACACCAAACACTATCACTTGCGTTACATAAACCTGAGTGCGCCTGAGGTGTGAATAATGTTTGGGAGTCTGCAAAAACACTTTGATATTCATCAACCTAGTTTTAAAGCTAGAAAACAGTCCATCTGTTTTAATGGGCCTATTGATAAATTATGCCTTTTGAACTTCCAAACATGAAATGTGCCACTTTAAGTGTTTCTATTTATCAAAGAATCGTATATATCTTACTTCACATATATTTCTTTCTTCAGAGTGACAGTTTCAGTGTGAAACAGCTTAAATTAATAGCCATCTCTGTTTTACTTTTCCTCTCTGGGAGATAATTTAGAGTTTTGAGGCACTCTGCTTTTATAAGTAAGCAGCCGCAAACGATTAGAGAAGAATATAGCACAATGAATTTTCTTGACAAAATAATATATGAGCTAAATGGTGCCTATTAAATCACCTGTGCCACCGGCAGCCGGTTTTAGTGCTAAACAAATAAATGACAAAATAAGCCCTCGCGAGGATTTTTCAATATTCTGTCATGTGGTTATAGATTTCAGAGTTTCTTCCTGTCAGTTTCATGCCGCATTTCTTTACACAGCTGACAGGCAGCTGACAAGGCAAGAAAAGTTAGAAAATCTGGCTGGTGGTGAAATTAACAGAATTTTTCCTTTGGGGGAATAAAACATTTATTTCTAACTTTAGAAAAATAAGTTAGAACTTTCAGGAATGAACTATTTCCCTTCGACTGCCTGAAGTCATATCTGTCTCTTACTTGCTATAAAATCCTGGGTATTTGTGTCTGTGTCTCAGTTTCCTTACCTTCAT
>NW_006372572.1:0-992 GCF_000327345.1 Myotis davidii | reverse complement strand
CTGAACAACCTTATAGAGACCACATTTTATATATTTTTGCTTCTGCTGTTTCTGCTTCTAGCAATCTTTACACTTTTATCTTAATTCAGACCCTTACAAAGACAGATGTAAGAATTATTTGTTAATCATACATGTTGTGCCAGGCTTTACATCCTGATACACCCAAAATCTGTATGTAAGATTTATCTATCCCCACTGCACCCTGAGTAGTCAAACTTGTCTAGGGCTTTCCCTGGAGTATGTCTGAATATGTTCTTTTGACTCAGCTGAATAATGTCTGATTGTGTTCATTTGTTTCTCTCTCCTGCCAAAATTGGTCTTACCCCTAATACTTACTGAAATACCATCCCCATCCTTAAGAGTCCAATTAGTCAATCTTTTGGATACTCAGATAGGATAATCTAACTCCTCTGAATACCTGACACTCAGTGCCTTGTTACCTGATCTCTCTCTTGTGCTTGTTTTCCCTTAATTAGACAGCAATCTCTCTGAGGGTAAGTACATCTTACATTTCTCTTTATTCCCCTTCAGCATCTAATAGCACAACGCATTCAGCCTGGATCACGGTCCTATGTGTACTCTGCTATATCAATGAAGCATCGACCTTCATATCCAAATAAAGACCTTTACAGAGCCAAGATCTATAACTCTTGTCATATGTAATTTTCAGACGTTTTATCTATGAACCTTACTCAACTGATAGGACAAAGTGTTCACTATCACAGCTTAGAGTGCAATTATTTACTGTCTGGGCAAATTGTACTCCTCAAAGTGCCCAAGATGTGCCTCTGAGAGAAAAACAAATATACAATAATGTATATTATGATAAATAAGTAGATCTAAGATAATGTTTGTTTACAAAGAAAAATATGAAGTCTAGAAATATCACTTATTTTAAACACACAAAAATATAGTGCAATAGCATTAAAAACTACCTGAAACAAGTCTCAGTTGGACTGAACCAAGTTAAAAAGCATAAATTCAAGATTCAA
>NW_006372571.1:0-991 GCF_000327345.1 Myotis davidii | reverse complement strand
CTGCCTGGCTCTCACAGGAAACTGAGTTTGGGGGTGATGGAGAGTAACTTAGAAAGGCCCACTTTATACAGAATGATCAAGGAGGTAATCTTTGAGCAACACCCTGAAGAATGAGAATGAGCCAGCCATGTGTAGAGCTGAGGCTAGAGTTTCATCTTTATAAGAGCAAATTTCAAAATCTAGAAACAGTTCAAAGCCAAAACTATAGCAAAGCACTCCACCTCCCACTTTGATGTACTGCTTTCACTGCATCCCAGCCAGATGCCTGGAACTCATCTCCCACTTGACATGCTGTTTCATTGTGCACACCTGAAGTTTCTATGCACTCTGCCCATCATCCCATGACCTTAGAACAATATTTCTGATCATACTATCCTTTCCACAAAGACAGACAAGTTGGCTACCCTCTGTGAAATTGGGTTTCAACCATGTCATTGAGCCTTCCACTGAACATTCCATTCAATAGAAATGAAAAACACCATAATGGGAAACGTCTCATATCTTTCTATTACTTCAGGACTGGGTTGAGAAATTCACAAGGAGGGTGGGGAAATTATGGATAAAAGACATCATTCTATTTGGCTCTTAGCAAGGCCACATCTATCTTACCCATCTTTCTAACCCCAATTTCTACATTCATAAATTCAAGGAACACACAGTTCCTAATTCTACACTCACTCTTAGTTACACAACCCAAATAATCTTGCAGGATGCTTGCCTTCAGAATGATTCTCTGGCCCCACTCTCTGGCTGATTTCACCTTGTTAATACAATTACTCAAGTGGTTTGATCCTTTTCTGTCCACCAGCGCTAGCACTTCAACTTGTTCTATGTACTCAAATCAACCACACTCTCACTTGGCCCTACCTAGGGCTTTAACAGCAACCATAAAATGAACCTGTTAATATCGACACTCTTCATTTTTAACATTCTTACTATAATGATATTTTTAAGTCATTCACAATTTTTCTTTGAAGATATGTTTTTTTTT
>NW_006372570.1:0-991 GCF_000327345.1 Myotis davidii | reverse complement strand
CCTCTCTGAAATCAATAAAACTATTTTAAAAAAGAAAAGACTAATAGTCATACAATATTAGTGAATAGAAGCATCATTGGATCTGCTTTTTAAAATATAATTTGCAAAATACACATGCATTGAGCTCATGTGCAAACTACTATGCATCAGTTTGAATAACCTTAGTTGCTATTTTTCGGAGGCAAGTATGCTCTAAAAGTTTGATAGGCCAAAAATAAATGCTATATAACTAATTTTTCAACTATACGAAAAATATGGGTAGACAGAGCAGAGTAAGGGCAGTGGGATTGGTGAAGCTATTAGTTTGTATTCGTATAGAAATTACACATAACACAATTAATTTCATTACTCACTCAACGCCTTCACCCTGGCAACAAAGGCAAAACAAGACCCAGCTGCCAGGACCTTCTCTCTTCTATCTAGCTGCATATTGGCTCCTTAGGTCTCTTCTCTTTCATAAGCTTTAACCCAGATGTATTTCCACCTCCAAGTCTTCTAAAATTAGAAACTGATATTTATTGTATTAAAAATTGTTATTTGAGATATTGTGTGAGATATTATATGTAAAGAGGCCTATAACCTCTTTGGAACCATCCTGCAACAGTGTCTGCAGAAATGAGCTGTCAAAGTGCAAATTCAAATCACACGTGGTGAGCCTGGATTCAGGTTGCATACCATGGTGGGTAGTGAAAGATGGGTGCGTTGAAGGCTGGACAATGAGAAAGAGTAGATGTCAAAAGGAAGTTCAGAGACTAATAATAATATCTCAGCATGTATCAGAGCCAGCTTTATCAACAATTTTTTTCTAAGCTAATGACAAAATTTTTCAATTTTATAGTAACACTAAAAGGCTAAAAGCTAAGTATTCACTATGCATTGAAGCATACAATGCTTCCATTCATTCACAGACCAGCTTTTTTTCCTTTTTGATAAGCTCATATTACACATTTTTCTTATAATAAAGGCATGTCCAGGCTGGTTTGTATTAGTG
>NW_006372569.1:0-991 GCF_000327345.1 Myotis davidii | reverse complement strand
CCAATGAGCATTAATATTCAAAACTCCCTCTACAACCTGAGCCTTTTGGTCATAGAGGGGAGTGAGCTATGGTATTCATTCCAGAGAAACAAAAACAAGACACAGTCCTCGTCTGAGGAACTTATCTTTGACAAAGTGATTCCTGTTCTGTTAACAAACAGCACCTCAAGTCACATTCAAATGTGATAATGTCAATACCTGCGACCCCTGTGTAAACACTGCACAGCCCATGATAAGCCACCCCCTACATGCTTTTCTAAAACTCAGTCAGCATTTCATGTCTCCATGGCCAGAGAGCCCCTGTGAGAACAGGGAAGGAGCACCTGATGTTATATCTCACTCTGGTCCTTATTCTTGGTCCTGGGTCCAGTGTTTTCACCTTAACACTTCACTACCACAGGGGCATTCCATTGGTAAATCCTGTTCTCAGTGAGAGCTTTTATTTGACTTTTATTATCTGACTTTTATTTCTGAACTTTTGGATTAAAAACCCATCACATTTCAAACTGAGCCAAAACCACACACTGTTGTTAATAAGGTTAAGGGGCATGATTCCTCCAGGAATTTGTGATGGCTAGAGCATCAAGGCAAAGCTCCACAGGGGGCGTTGGTGACAGGGAACACACACAGATTCCTGTAATCCCTTTCCCCTTTTCCAGGATCTGGAATACAAGCACAATGTTATCATCTCCTGCACTTTGATTGTTCAAAACTTGAAGCAAGCAGAATAAAAATGAAATGAGCCAGCTTTATGGTTTGCAGTACAGAGTGGAAGCAGATACCACTCCAGGTAATTCAAGACAACTTGGAAATCCCCAACAGCAGCCTGGCAGGTGGGACATTGCCAAGTAACCATAAAACCAGAGTTCATTCAGACATACAACTTTTGCTCCCAACCAAATGAATGAATTAGGCATCAGGCTCCCTCTTGGCAAATTTTACATGACTTTACGGCCAATTTCCTTCTGATGCAAGGGAAACAGAAACTTTT
>NW_006372568.1:0-991 GCF_000327345.1 Myotis davidii | reverse complement strand
TGTGTTTGCATGTGTGTCTGTGTTTACACATGTGTCTGTGTGTCTGCATGTGTGTCCATGTGCATGTGTCTCTTTGTGCGTCTGTGTGGGCCTCATCTCTGAGAAGAAAGACCTTTCAGTCTCCCAACTGTTCCCGGAGGGCCCGGGAGCGAGGGAACAGTAACCTCTCCAGGGGTGCGCTCTGCCCCCTCTCTCTCAGCACCCCTCACAGCGGCTGGGCCGGTCACCTGACTGGGTGCAACCCGTGAGCGAGGCTGGAGCAGCTGGCGAGGCCTGCGATGTGTCATCAGCCACGGGCCAAGCAGGGGCCGTGGGCGCTCCTGCCGAGACCCCTCCTTACGGGGACCCGTGTCCAAGCACTGGTTTCTGCCCCTCCCGCGAGCTGGGTCCCAGGTGTGGCCTGAACCGCCTTTGCCCCGGTGGGGAGACATCACGGGAGCACGACGGAGCCACGCGGGAGAAGGAAAAGCGACTGGGTGCCTACAACCTGGACCACGTGCTGCCTCCAGACTGTCTCCAGGAAGGGACGTTTGTGTGAGCTGCTGAGTTTTTGTCGTAGACACAGAGAGTGTTGCTCAGTGGTTTTTGCCGTGGGTTTGTTGACTTCAGCAGGGGATACGGGCCACTTGGCAGGATGCACACCGAGCCCGAGAGCCCGAAACCACACACCCGTCCCGCCACGTGGGCCTCTGTGGGAGGCAGGGAGCCCCCGTGGGTGAGAGCAGGAGCTGGGCAAGTCCCGGGCGGAGAGACGGCAGGGTTAAACAGACAGGAGACGTAGCGCGAACGTGTGATGCATAAATGGTATCGCCGGTGAACCCTAAAGAAGACACCCCACGCGGTGCTGGCACACCCCCGGTGCTCACTGAAGCGCAGCCGCCGTTACTGCTGTGGCCCTGCTGCTATTGTTTCTAAAAACCCATCTCTATTGCCTTCAGAGAGAGGAAGAGAGAGGTGCAAACATCCATGATGAGAGAGAATCATCGATCAG
>NW_006372567.1:0-991 GCF_000327345.1 Myotis davidii | reverse complement strand
GAAAGACTATCTTTCTTTTGCTTTTTGATAAAGATCGATCTCTCTCTCTAAGAAAATAGGTTTTTAAAATCTTTGAATTTATGTGTGTGTGTGTGTATGTGTGTGACAGATAAACAACTGATCTTGATCAAAGAGCTTACATACTTTTTCTTTTTAATATTAATTATGGCTTTTTCTAGAAGAATGTGCAGACAAATATTTGATATTTGTTTGAAAAGAATCTGTTACTTTTGCTTCAGTTGCAATCTGCTAACATTTAATTTTTTAACATCTTTCACACAGAATATATTATTGCAAACCTTGTCTCAGAGAAATAGTTTATAACCCTTCTTGTGCCCCACTGATTTTCAATTTATTAACAATGGTGCCTGACTGAACCGTCAACCAGGGATTTTCATCATTTAATCAGTGTACCATTCATTTGAAAGTGCTGCTTAAACACTGCTCTGTATGCTCATTCCCTGCATTTAATTTAATGTAGGTTTTATCACATCTAGAAGCATACATGGCAAGGCTAATAACAAAATAGCATATCTGGTTATGAAGCCGACTGGCTAATGTCAACATTAGATTATGCAATATGCCAACCTCATTACCTAAAGAAAACAAAGTGGAAAACAATGGCAATGGTAAAGGCTTGAGAAATTCTTTGGGAAAGAGAACAAAACATTTGGTATATAAAAGAAGCTTCATTTGGAACATAGAGTCCTAAGATCATACTTCTAGCAAATATCTAAAAAGTTACTTACAGGGAAAGTAAGAATGGCAAACTTAGAATAATTTTATTCATTTGTGACAAACATTTGGAGAGTCCTGGCAAGAATGACCAGAAGAAGGAATAAGGGGGAAACAGCATCATCTTTGTAATGATCCCTGTTTGGACTGCCATTCCAGTGCCTTTCTCTCTCGACCCTAAAAGTGAAGCTGTAACAGTTTTCTCCTCCTGGAAGGAAGCTGCTTCTAAGGCTGCTGAAGGTTTAGCTCAATCAGG
>NW_006372566.1:0-991 GCF_000327345.1 Myotis davidii | reverse complement strand
AGATCAATCAAAAAGGACTGAGAGTCCAGAAATAAACGCTTAAGTTTATGGTCAGTTAATTTTCAACAAGGGCACCAACACAATTCGAAGGCAAAAGAATAGCCTTTCAATAAATGGTGCTGGGACAAGTGAATGAATATCCATATATAAAAAGAACAACGTTTGATCCCTGCTTCACACCATATACAAAAGTTAACTCAAAATGGCTCACAGACTTAAATGTAAGAGCTAAAATTATAAACTCTTACAAGACTTACACAGGAGTAACTCTTCATGGCAACAGTTACCTAGACACCAAAATACAAAGGTCAAAGAAAAAAATAAACTAGACTGCATCAAAATTAAAAACATTGTGCTATAAATGATCCCAACAAGAAAATTAAAAGACAACTGACAGAATAGGAAAAAATATTTTCAAATCATACTTCTGATAAGGGATCTGTATACAGAATACGTAGATAATTCTTATAACTCAATAAAAAAAAGACAAAAAACATGGGCAAAGGATTTGTATGAACATTTCTCCAAAGAAGATCTATAAAATGACTAATAAACACATGAACATTTTAAGTTATTAGGGAAATACAAATCAAAATTACAATGAACTAACACTTTACACTCACTGGGATGGATGGCGAAGCAGACAGACAACAGCAAGTGTTAGTGAGGAAACTGGAAGCCTTGTACATTAGTGAGGATCTAGAGAAATTGGTAGGACTGCAAAATGGCACAGCCACTTTGGAAAACAGTTTGGCAATGCCTGAAAATGTTTGAATTATCATACTATCAACAATTCCACTCCTAGGTATATATCCAAGGGAAATGAAAACATATGTCCACTCAAAACATGCACATGAATATTCACAGTAGCATTATTGATAATAGCCTAAAAGTGAAAACAATCTAAATGTTCATCAACTGATGAATATATAAACAAAATAAATTATAACCATACAATGGAATGAAGTAATGATACATGCTACAACATAGA
>NW_006372565.1:0-991 GCF_000327345.1 Myotis davidii | reverse complement strand
TGAAAAATCCCTCCCCCAACCTCTATTTAATTAATAGTTGCTTTTGAAAGCAGATTTTACAAGACCTTCATATACATTATTTAAGTCTCATTGGGATAACAGAGTTTTTAATTATTATTGCAGATAAATAAAATTTAAAGATCTGATATGTTAAGCAAGATAATGCATATTCTACACAATCCTTTTAGATAATGATTTTTACATGTTTATGATCTACAAGATCAAAGATTTCATCTTGTGTGTTTTTAAATGACCTCCTCCATGCTTTATAATTCTATCTGTTACTTATTAAATTCCAACGACACACTGAGTTCTTTACAGGTAATGCCATGCGATACTTGTATCAAAACTGTGAGGTGGGTGGTAGAAGTGGAAGTCAATTCTTAGGCTGGCTTATTGCTGGTAAATTGTGTCAACAAAATGCTATCTTTTAAACGAGCTAAAAAAACAACAACCCTAATTTGCTGTTTCCCGCAGTTTGAGATACTTCATGATCAGGTTCCAAGATCTTTTTCAGATTCACCTTCAATTACATTAATCTATAGTCTCCTTAATTGTTCCCTCTCCCAGACACACACTTATTTTTCCCTTCTCTGGTCTTTGTGTCTACCATTTCCTCAGTGGGGAAGACTAGGCTCCCCTGGCAGTTATTTGAAGTCCTACATGAATATTGAAATCCGGTCTGAGTGGTCTAAAACTTGAGTAAAATTGTCTATCTGTCTGGATGATGACAAGTTTTGTTGTTTATTCCTATGTGCTATCATTGTAACTATTGACTAATATTGCCACCCACTCTGCTTTTCTACTGATAATTGCATTTTGTGCTTTATGGTGCATAATTTAACAATATCTTATTTTGACTCTCAACATAACCTTTGAGAAAGAAAGTACATTATTATCCTAACTAGAAGAATGTAAAAAACAGAGGCTTAAAGAAGTTAAATGGCTAGCTCAAGTCGTGTGTGTGTATGTGTGTGTGTTTGTGTATATG
>NW_006372564.1:0-991 GCF_000327345.1 Myotis davidii | reverse complement strand
CCTGAATTGTCAGTATTTGTTGAGAAGTGTTACAGGGCCTCTGGACTTGTCAATGCACTTTTAAACTCCTGGGTCCTTTGAATCACCTCTTTTCTACCCAGAAGATTTCTTACCTATCATACCCAGAGGTTTTCAATGATGCACACTGAGAAACGCTTTATTATAGCACACCTTAAAGGAACATGAATAGTAATGCTGACTGAGCTAACAATTGTTGATGTTGTCTTTTTGAAGAACATGACAACTATACTTTAATAACATCGATGGGTGACTAACAAACACTTGTAGTCACATTATCTTAGTTTTTGGCCAGGCTATTCACATGTATACATTAAGCAATCATATGATACAGCAATTTGATGGGTGAACAGATTTTTTTTTAACCTAAAGAAAATTTCTTTGTTATCCTTCTGCATGATTTTAATGTGTCTGCTGAACACTTGTTAGTGGAAAAAGTAGTGCTTTTTGCAAACCCCCAAAAGATCCATGGTTTGGCCCTCAGTGCCCAAAAATGTCAACATAAAGGAAACTTTTGGTGCAAGACAATGCGAGTTATAAATAGCTTTGCAGATCCCCAAGTTTCAAGTTGATTGCAGAAGAACCTGGCTCGTTGGCACTTTCCCATAACCTGACGGCTCTAACTCATTGTAGCCCTGGAGTCTGTAGCACAGATCTGAAGATTCTTTGAGATAAAGATCTTACAAGATTTAATATAGTTTTGCATTTTTAGGTTCAATTTTATTTCCTTTTTCTTCCCAAAGACAACTTAAACACACATATAGCATCATTACAGTGCCACACAATCTTGGAGCTGGAAAAAACAAACTTTGAATATCCTTAGACTCTAACTCCTCTCTTTAGAAGTGAGAACACAGAGAAGCAGAGAGGAATAAAGTGACTTCTTCTATCATTAGTGTCCAAGCCAGGGCTATATTCAGTTGTTGGCATTCCTAGTCCCGTGTTTTTTGTTTGTTTGTTTGTTTGTTTATTT
>NW_006372563.1:0-991 GCF_000327345.1 Myotis davidii | reverse complement strand
CCACTGAACCATGCCAGCCTGGCTCCAAAGATTCTTATACCCAAGAAATAATCTTTTGTCTTCACTAAGTACTGAGTCCTTTTATTAAAATGCAAGAGCTGGCACAGAAGTTTGCAGGAATTGGGACTCTCAGAGGATGGTCAGAATGGAAGGACTTGGTCAAAAGCCCAAGTCAAGCTGAGCAGGAAACAGAAAGGACTTTGCTACATTGGGACACATCAGAACCGAAGAGGCATGGCCCCCTACAGGGTCAAGTGCAAGGTGCATTTGCACCCTACCTACCCACCCCGTTGCAGCTTTGGAAGTTGCAAGGCTTGGACCTTAACCCACACCCTGGCCTTGACAAGGGTAAGGTAGCCATGTTTCCCAGTTGACTCAAAGGTTGCTATGATGTGCCTTAACTAACACAACACTAGGTGCATCTCCCAACTTCTAGATACAATTCTGTTCTATCCAGAAGGTATTTCCTTAGTTCTCCAGCAGTGTTTTTACCAAGTGAGATCTCCTGCCAAGTCTCCTGCAGGTTCAGGGTAGCAATTTGGAAGATGAAGCAATTGGATATGGCCTGTTTAAAATATCATTCAATTATGTCTTTTGTAATACATACAACAGAATGAGACAGCCTTACCGATTCTAAAGAAATTGCTGATGCATTGCATCAAAGGCACAATAATGGAAACACAAACACCTCCCTCTCGTGCTGCTGTTTCCTTCCCACTAGCACTTTTCATTTTCTCTAGAAGCAACCAGCTGCCTCAGTGCATGCACATCAGAGAAGGCTCCCGTCTGAAACAAGACAATTGTACATCAATCTTAACCACCCTTACATCTTCATTTGCTGCTGTACAGCATCACTCTCCTTGACTCTAAACCGATAAATTACCCCAAAATAAAGAAAAACTCTCCTGAAACTTGGATGACTGGATCTGGGTGTTTTATGTCATCTCTGCAAATATTTCCAGAGGCATCATCTGCCTCTTCACACCATTTA
>NW_006372562.1:0-990 GCF_000327345.1 Myotis davidii | reverse complement strand
AGGATGTGATTACAACTATATTCTCACATTTAGAGTGATGGCTAACAGAAGTTTTATTATTTTTCCAGTGCCCTAGGAGCTTGAGGAAAATAGAAAAGGGAGATAATCCTTAGGGCCATGGATATTCCCCATATGAAATCTTGATCTGTGTTTGTTAGAGATGAACATCTTTCATATCTAATTTTTTCTCTGACTCAGCTTCTAATCCACACATGCACTGTGGTCATGTCCAGTTTTCTGCTTAGCACAACTGCCTACTAAAGCAGGACAGAACCTTGTTGTCTTCTGAGAACTCTGCATCAAAAAGAAGCCCAACAACTCAATGGTTCTTGTTCACCCTTAGACCCTCAATTGTAATTACTTTTGAACCCTGGCAAAAGAAGGGGTCTAAGATCACAGGCTCTTGACCTAGACTTCTTGATTTCAAATCCCAGCTTCATCACTTCCTTAGATGTGTGACGTGTTTCCTCATCCATAGAGATAACAAAGTACCTACATCTCATTAGGTTGTTGCACATTAACTGATTAATACCTTTTAAGTGCCTAGAACAGTGCCTGATACAGAAATAGAGTTCAATAAATGTTAATGCTTCTTTCTCCTTCTCTTTGTCTTTCCTCTCACCTTTATGTATAAAATTGGAAATGTTAGGACTACATCAAGATCTCTTCTACCTACAGTGACAACAGTGTTTTCTCATGAGGTCTGTGAGTAAATGTTTCATATTGTCCTTCAATCTATATTCTAACCTGCACTGATTCGAACAGAATCCCCTCCCTAATTTGTAATTCAGATGTAAATTTTTCCATGTTCTTATATCTTTTGGTCTGTCGACTGGTTTAAAGAAGAGTGTAGGCATACCTGTGCCTAAATAAATATTTCTTGTGGAAAGCTTTGTGGAATTATTTATTTAATTAAAAAAACAGATTTCTCATTGGTGTATCATGTAATTAGTTTCAGGGGAACCAAGGATAATTTTTCCTGTTTTTTTT
>NW_006372561.1:0-991 GCF_000327345.1 Myotis davidii | reverse complement strand
TAGGGTTGGTCTGTGTGACCAACAGAATATGGCAGAAATGACACATGTCACTTCCATGATTTCATTAGCTTTTCAGAATTTATTTGCTCAGAATAATCAAACAGTAAGGTGAAAGACTGAAAGAAGATAAAAGAAGGGAAGTCCAAATATCAAAATGCAGTTTACTTCTATCCAATTAAAGTGTAAAAACCAATAAGTTAATCAGGAGGCCTAATGTTTTTCAGCATTTTTCACTAAGAGCCATTTGAAAGGCTTTAGCCTATAAATTCCATCCAATAAATTACAATTGGTATGTGGAAACCAATACAATGAAAGAGAAGAACTAGCTCTTACTATTAAACATGCATGCTTATGTTGATAAAATCATTGAGTCGCCTTGTATAGTCCAAGACTGATAGACCTATTATAATAGGTGGAGAAATTGGACTTTTAATGATACACTTTTTCAAGAAAGGAAGTTGCAAGGAGTTGGATAATTTGGGAGGCATATTAACTTAGAGGGAGGAAAATGTCCTCTCCCTTCTCCTCTGTCCCACCCAACTGCATTTTCTCAGTGATCTTACTACATGAAAGCTAAACAAACATAGTAATTCAGAGGTGTAACAGTATTAATGTCAGTGACCATAATAATTCACAATTAAAGTATTTAACTCATCAAAGGAGTTCCTAGTAAAGAAATGGCCCAAGAAAGGTGTGGTCTGCACAATCTGAGTTATCATATGAATTTTTTTTACATGTTTGGTATCATGTGGACTCACCTAAAGCCAGTGAGCTTCTGAAAACCACTATTTGCTTTTCACTATTTGCTCACCTTGAAGTACATGACTCAGTAATAGTGAATAAAGCCTGAGTAATGGATAGCCACAGTGAATTCCTTTCTAATGGACATTGGTGATGCAGAATAAAGGTAGATTCATTATTTAATTCATCTAATAAATATTTATGAGCACTTGGTATCATGGATATATCTCTAATTTTGATTTATTTTTTT
>NW_006372560.1:0-991 GCF_000327345.1 Myotis davidii | reverse complement strand
ACCACTGCTAACCCATTCCTCTCTCTAAAATAAATAAAATATAAATGAAAATTTAAAAAGAAGCTGACAATGTGGAGAGACCATTCTGAAGGGAATGAATTGGGCAACACTGGGGTTCACAGACTCACTCAGCAGTGGGAGGGTAAGACATTTAAAGACCCACAGATTTACTAAGCAGCTCTAAGGAACCCAGAGCTGCTCTAACCCTCAGCTGCAAAGTGAGGTTAGGGCTGAGGCTGGGGTCACGTTGGCTGGGACAGTGCTCACAGTGTTAACATTTTCTATCCCTTTAACTAAGATGTCATGGTTCTGCATTCATGATAAGAAGCACAATTAAAAATATTTTCTCTAGGAAAATATAACCAAATAATAAAATAAAGAGAGTCACACTATTTGTATTATTGAGTATTACTATTAATAAAAATAGATGGGTTACTGGGGTTAATCCTTACTAAGTACTATAGGCAATGTTTTATTTAATTCTTATATCAAACCATTTTATAGATAAAGAAACATAGATTAGAGAGATTAAATATGTGATTTACCCCCAAGGAAAGTCGGAGGGTATAAGGTAGCAGGAGCAGGTAAGAAGTAACAAAAATGAGATTCTCTTCTAGGTTCATCTGACCCTAGAACCCTAGGTCTTAACTACAATATATGTGTATGTCAGTACACATGGTTAAACATACATGTTAGAGAAGTCCATGTACTATGTAGAGCTTTAGCTAGCAAGATTGAAAATGCCCTCAGCTTCTGTTTGATCTGAGATGAAAGGCAATTGGAAAATTTGTTGCTGTTTTCACAGTGTCCTACATTAGAAGGGGATGAAACCTTTGGACTTCTTACCATATACCAGATATGCCAATACATTATCACTTCATTGAATTATTGCAGCAAACAAATTCAGCATAAACTACATTTAATAGTGAGGAAGCTGAGTCCTGGAGGCCACGCTGAGTCCTAGAGGCCAAGCTGTGTCCCGGGAGGCCAC
>NW_006372559.1:0-991 GCF_000327345.1 Myotis davidii | reverse complement strand
AAAAAAAAAATTCCTAAATAATGACAGTTGGAGACATAATGTTACCCACTTTTTACCAGGGAGACAGCACAATAGAACCAGCATTAGTTACCAAGCTCTTTTTTAATATTCATCCAAGGGTATGTTTCTATTAATTTTAGAGAGGAAGGAAAGGGGGCAGAGAAATATTGATCGGTCTCCTTGCACCGAGACCGGGATTGAACCTGAGACCTTTGGATGTGTGGGACAGCGCTTCAGCCAGCTGAGCCACCACAGCCAGGGCGTTGCCAGGCTCTCTTAACCTCAGTAGCATGTACTATTCCTACCATCTGAAACGTTCCTTTCTTTTTCTCCTAATCTTTAGCTTCGTCTAGCTCATCTTTCAAGTCTTAATTTAAATATTTCTTTTGAGTATCCTGGTCTATCAGAACATTGAACATTGTATTGTGACCACCTACTTAGCTAGTTTGTATCCTTCAATATAATCTAAATTACTTGACAGCAGAAATACCAGTGTATAGCCAGTATCACGCCTAGTTCTTAATTGGCCAAGTAAATATTTGGGAAAATGAGCACAAAGGTTTGCAAGTACAAAGGAGAGGCTGAGGAATCAAGAAAGGCTTCCAGAAACAGGGTGATAAATTGTGAGGGAAGTATATATAGGGAACAGGAGAGATCTTTCAATTCCACCTGCAGGTTAAGGTGATCAGTTAAGATCTCACAATATTAAAAGAGGTACTTCAGCTGGGGGAGGAGGATTAGCAGTTCTTGAAGCCAAAAAAGTAGGGAAAACAATCTAGGCAGATGGAACAATGTGCAAAATCACAGCTTCTGGGGTAAGTGCAGAATCAGAGCTAGGAGGAGGTAAAGGGTAAAAGCTGTGTGGACAGGAGGAGTAGATTTTGTATAAGTCAGCTTTTTTTTTAGTTGACTACGATAGAAACTGGCTTAACCAATGGAAAGACATAAGCTCTTCTAACTGAAAAGTCTAGAACTTAAAATTGCTTCAGGC
>NW_006372558.1:0-991 GCF_000327345.1 Myotis davidii | reverse complement strand
AATCAATAAAATATATTTTTTTAAAAATGCAGTGTGTGAGTGGCTTGGAGGTGAACAGTGCCATTTAAATACAGTGGAATTAAATGGCTGAATCAAAATCCCTAAAATGTATGCCTTGCCCTCAGATACATGCAAAGAAATGTGTATCACCATCCTGAAACCTTTTCTCACCAAGAAAATTGACCAAACTCTGATTTCTCAGAAAGACTACAGAACATTAGATGCCACAGGTGCACAGAACGCTCTGTGGAAACTGATCCTTGTCAAGTCTGAACTACAAGTGAACCAGATACGGGAAGAATCCGTCCCAACACTTGACAGAAGTTAACTGATGTTGCAAATGGTACATTGCCTGTGCTGGCATTGAGCTTGGTAAATCAAATGAACTCATTGGAAGGTACTTATAAAACATTCAGTCTTGGGTAAATGGATTTTAATTCGATGGAAGAGAAAGCAAAGCTCGTTGCCATGGAAACAGGCTTTTATCTGTCTAGGTTATCTCAGGTCAGGGACACCAACGCTGATGGTTTTGAATGGCTCTAAACAGTACTACAAATGTGGACATAGTTACTCTCCTAAATACAAGTGGACTTATTTTTACATTTGGGCCATAACACAACTATTTTATAGCTGCTGTTCAACAAGAAGCAAGACATTAGCTGGAGGTTTACCAATATATGTTAGCTTTACAAGTGATCATTTATGTTGTTTTTATATATTTTAAATAAAAAGCATTTGACTTCTAAGTCAGGAATTAAGTATTATAATAATAACGCAACACTTACTGAATTCTTGCTATGTACTAACTGCTTTGCATGCATTCTCTCAATTCATCTTTTTAAATACCCTATTAAATCAGTGCTGTTTTATTCCTCATTTTACATAGAGAAAAACTGAGGTTCAACAGTCTGCCCAACATTTCACAGCGAGGTGTGGCACTGCATGAAACTAGAAATCGACTACAATAAAAATACTCAAAAACATTCAAACA
>NW_006372557.1:0-991 GCF_000327345.1 Myotis davidii | reverse complement strand
GAATGAATGAATGAATGAATGAATAAGAGTGACAACTCTTCCTTACAGAAGAATGTCAATTAACAAATGTAAAAGGAATGAAAGAAATTGAAAATCACTGTTAGAACACCAGGGTAATAATTACTGCAGAAAAAAAATCTACCAAAGAATGCTAAAATCAATGGATAAAAGTTTAAGCAGAAACAAACTAAGTTAAATGTCTTGAGGGAGAAAAAGTAAATTACATGATCATAATTAAGTAACTTAAAGGAATTGATTATGTTATTTTAGAAAAGAATGTTATTAGTAGATACCATAAAGCTTGAGACAATAACTACTCAAACACTGTACTCTGTTATAAATTTCTAATTGCAAAGAGGTAAATAGTTGTCTTATTAAAGTGTCAGATACCACTTTAATGAAGTGATCAAGATTAAAATCCACCAATGATACATACTAACCTCATGGACCCTTAAGATGGTGCACTGAGAAAGGCACATCACCTCTGTAGTACCCTTCCCACTAATGCAGAACCACAATCTAATGAAGAGAACATTTCAAACAGATTCAGATTGAGGAAGAGTCCACCAAACAAGTGACTCTTCAATAGTTTCAAGGTCATAAAAGACAAGGAAAAAAACCAGAGTCTTTCAGAGATCAGAGGAATCTTAAGAGAAATTACAATTAAATGCAATGTGGTAACTGATTAAATCCTGGAAGAAAAAAATATACTAGTGGAAATATCAGTGAAATCTAAGAGATTCCTGACTTAATAGTATTTAGCAAGACTAATTTCTTAGTTTTGATGAAGATTGGGCCTGTCAGATGTTAACTTAAGGAACAGCTGAGTGAAAAGTAAAGGGGAATTTTGTACTATTTTTTAAACTCTTCTGTAAGCTTAAAATTACCTCAACATAGGACAGAGGGATGGAAAATAGATATACGAAAAAATGCTCAACATCTTTAATCATCAGAAAATTGCAAATTAAAACCACAGTGAGATACCACCTCA
>NW_006372556.1:0-991 GCF_000327345.1 Myotis davidii | reverse complement strand
CACACACACACACACACACACACGCAGGCCCCCGAGTCTTATACCAGCACCTGCAGGGGGACTCACCGGGGCTGCGTGACAGGGATGATGGGCTCTGGCCTTCTCTTGGCCTGGGGCGCCTCCTCCTCCAGGGTGGCCATGGAGCCCAGGGAGCCCACCACCGAGATGGCCTGGCCCTGGACTGACAGGCGTCGCTTGATCAGGACACTCTCGGGCTTCACCACCTTCTCCTCCTTGGGCTCCTCCTTGCACTGCTTGGTCTGCTCCACACCTGAGGAGGCGCAAACAGGCTCCAGGCCCGTCAGACCCACCTGCTCCCATGCAAGAACCTCCCGTGCACCAGGCTCTATTTGAGGCTCAGACACACAAAACTCATTTAAACCTGCAAAATGCATGTCTGGAACAAGCAGGCTTTGTATCACTTGGCAATACAACAACGGAGGCTCCGACTAGAAATGCCACTCACTGCTGGAGGGGCTAATGGACGGCCACTTTGGGAAGCGGATGGACATTTGATGGCAACCAACACACCCTGACACATGACCCAACAACCCAAGATACACGAGGGCACGTGTGCATCAAAACATGTACAATGTTCACGGCAGCTTTACTCACACGGCCCAACATCGGAAACAGCCCACAGGTGCACCAGTGGGACGGGGGTAAACCAACGGTGACTGCACCGGAGGGAGTGATATAAGCGAGAACATGTCAACTACGGTTCACACGACAACATGGATGAACCTCAAGAGCTTCTGCTGAGCACACGAGGTCAGACGTTCCACGACCCGTTTATACGAAGTTCAAGACCAGAGAAGACTAATCTCGGACACAGAAATCACGGCCATGAGCACTATGGAGGGAGGGTGTGGGGGTGTTGACCAGAAGGAACTTTTTAGGGTAGAAATGTCTCTCTCTTCCCACTGCATCCTCGTCTAGGTGGTACTTACATTGGTGTGCTCACTTTGTAAAAATTCACACTTAACAGTTA
>NW_006372555.1:0-991 GCF_000327345.1 Myotis davidii | reverse complement strand
AAATTCAAATCAAAATCACGAGATAACACCTCATACCTATATAGACACTTGCAAAAAGAAAAAAAAGATTAGTGCTGCTGATAAGATGGTGGAAAAATGGGAACTCTTGTGCACGGTTGCTAGAAATAAAAATTGGTACAGCCACTATGGAAAACAACATATGAAAGTTCCTAAAAAAAATTACAAATAGAATTGCTATGATCTGACCCGCTTCTGAGTATTTATCCAAAAAACTACTCAAAGACATATCTGCACTCCTGTGTGTATTGTATTATTCACGAGAGCCAAGATGTAGAGATAACCTACCTAAATGTCCATCGACGTGTGAACAAATAAAGAAAATGTGGTAAAGACACACACTGGCATATTATTCAGCCTCGAGAAAGAAGGACACCCTGCAATATGCAGCAACATGGATGAACTTGAGGGCCGTGGCGGAATGGCCCAATTTGAGAAGGACAAACGCTGTGTAACTTTTAATAAGAGAGATGTAAAATAGTCAACCTCACAGAAGCAGAGCATAGAATGGTGGTTACTGGGGCAGGGGGAGGGAGGAGGGTATAAAGTTTGATTATTCTGGGTGAATAAATTCTAGAGATCTGCTGTAAAACGTGTGCCTATAGTTAACAATACTGTATGGTACACTTGAAAATTTGTTTAAAAAGTACATCGCATGTTAAGTGTTCTTATCATATTAAAAAGTAAAAGCAATACATTAAGAAGTCAATGATGATACATTTAAGAATGAGTAAGTACTGTGTCTATGATCATTCTGGGAGTACAAGAAAAAGACCACTACTCGTGAGCAAAAGCTAGCAGTGATCAAACACTGGATTTTGTTCAGAGATCTACATCTGCAAAGCACCAAACAGTAAACCCCAATATGGAAGCTGCTGTTCGCCCAACGATTCCTTGAAATAAGTCTGATCACACATCTGAAGTCGTAACTTATGCTCATATCTAGACATGTTCTTTCTTTTCTTTTTTTTTT
>NW_006372554.1:0-991 GCF_000327345.1 Myotis davidii | reverse complement strand
TTTGACCTCATCTGTGAGAGCTGATATACAGGACATACAACAAGCTGTGTTAATCACTGCTAATAAACTTAACTGCCTGGGGCTCCCAGGGCAGAGTCACACAAGGGAGGAAGTGCAGAATGAAAAATATATAGGGTAGATAAGGATTTCAGTATCATGGGAAACCTAAGAAAAGATAGAAGTTGTATCATTATTAGAGAATGAGGAAAAATAAGAGAGCCCAAAGGCATATTTCTAAGCAATTCATGACACTAATACAAAATTGATGTGATGCGCTTTGAGATGTCTCCTATGTACGATTTGTTATGTAGGGTAGTGATGGAAAAGAATGCATGTGCTGTTTGCAATCTGTCGAAGGGAGCAGACACATATATGAAGATACTAAGCAGAGAAAATGGGAAAAAGTTGTTTTCTTCCTTCGGAGAGCTTTGTTAGGCACAGGTTTTTTGGGGGTCTGAAATACCTGGGAAAAGTGCAATTAGAAGGGACTTCAGTTGAGCCTTCCCAGGATAGATGAGTCTTGGGATTAAATATAGTAGAAGGACTGTATCAGGAAATGGTCATAACTTTAATAAATGTTTCCATAAGATGTGCCTCAAAACGGGCATTGTTTAGGAGTATATGCTGGTTACAAACAGTGGCCTACGGTGCACTTAATTGACCTTGGGAGGTGGAGGTCAAGAAGCAGGTGAGTTTCATCACTAAGAATATGGAACTGGGAGTCAGATCTGGGTTCACAAACAAATTTCAACAAGAGCTAGCTGTGTGACTTGGCAATAGTATTCACTCTGAATCTCTATGTTCTTATCCATAAAAGAATGATTTCATGCTTTCTAAATAGGATTAAAGTAATGATTAAATAATTCATGAAGGGAAATCATGTATATCCCTTAGCACAGAGCCTGGTACTGTAAGTGTTTAATAAACAATAATTACTAATGTTGACGTAAGAAATATATAAACCTGTAGAGAATTTTTATGAGTTTATTTG
>NW_006372553.1:0-991 GCF_000327345.1 Myotis davidii | reverse complement strand
TCAAAGGATGGTGAACGCTGGCTTTGTTTCCTTGAAGACCTTGTCCACATCAATACCAGGACACCTCAGCTTATTGGTGTGTGTTCACGTGCACCAAAACTTGTTTCTTAAAATATTTTTTTCACACTGTAACTGTTGTTTCTAGAATTAAGCCTACTCTTGGGCCTCGTGCCAGTTTCCAACGATCTAAAAACTAACTGATACAGAAAGTCTTCCAAATGTAAATATTCTGATTTTCAAAGGTTAAAATAATGTTTCTAAAGCACTTACTGCAAACGTAATAATAATGGCGCTATTCCATTTCTTAACTTTCCAAATACTTGATATGCCACCTTGGAGTTCATTATTTGTTTGCCTCTTCATTTCAAGATTTTTAAATGTACCACCCCAGTTTGTCATCTTCATATTGAAATAATTATTTAACACAAGTGGGAACAGAGAGCAGTGTGTGAGCATTGAGAGGTCATATATGTCGATGCAAAGAGGTCACTAGGTAAACCCAGGGTCCACATCTTGGATGGAATATCTGTGTGGGCACAGGTACATTTTCACTTCCCTGCATATGAGCCAGCTGTACAGCCAGGCATGGACTGGGGAAGATTCCCATCTCTCGTGGCTCTCACACACGTCAATGAACACCCAGCCATTTAAGTGCACCCCAATCTAAGGCTCCAAGGAAAGAGTTCTGTACCCAAAACAGAGAGCAATGTTTTCAGCAACTACTTATGTCTGTCCTGGTGTTTGTCAATATGCAAGCCCAGACCAAAAAAGACATAAGCCTTGCCCTAAAAAAGCTTCTATTCTAAGAATGGGCCTGAATCATAATTTTATGGCCACTAAAGTACTCAACCCCATATAAAAATATTACCAGAAGCAGCAATGTTAGATGGACTGTGAAGTGTGGTAAAAAAAAGGAGAGGCATTAAAAACATTAAGCTCCCGCAGGCGCTCGGACTAAGTGGGGCAGCTATTAAGAAGCTCATTTGCTGGA
>NW_006372552.1:0-990 GCF_000327345.1 Myotis davidii | reverse complement strand
TGCAACTTTACTGAATTTGTTTATTAGTTCTAATAGTTTTTTAGATAGAGTCTATAGGGTTGTCTATACATAACATCATGTCATCTGCAAACAGTGATATTTTACTTCTTCCTTTCCAATTTGGAAACCTTTTTTTCTCTCTCTCTTGCCTAATTGTACTGGCGAGGACTTCCAAAACCATGTTGAGTAAAAGTGGCAAGAATGGACATCCTTATGTTGTTCCTGATCTTACAGGAAAACTCTAAGGTTTTCACCATCGAGTATGCTGTTAGTTGTGGGCAGAAAAACACTTTTTTGTGCAAGGCCTCAAGATTATCTTGGTGAAAAGGATAAACATGGAGTTTATAATCTAATTGAAGAGATGGATGCCAAGGAAATCATCTCAAAGATAATCAGAGAATTTCAGACTGGAATGAATACTGTGTAGAAAGGAAGGTATTACCAGTTGAATAAAAATGGTAATCTCCTGAACTGGCAACTCTGAGCTGTTACACTCCCCTCACTCCCCCACCCCCAAAGAAGGCACTCTATATATCTCCTATGTCTCTATTCCATGGAGAAAGACTCACTATTGGTATTTCCAGAATCTTAAGAGGTTAACAGCAACATAGACTTAAGAGCCCTGCTGACCTGGGTTGGTATCCCTGCACACTGCCTACTTGGAGACGTGCTGTTCTCACCTGTAAACTGGGATGCTTGCCTTTACAGAGCTGTTGTGAGGCAGTGACAGAATGCACTGCAAGCATTCAGCACTGTGCCTGGGACATGACAAGCTCTCACTGTTGGCACTAAATCATTGACATTCCTTCCATGAAGAGGCAAGGTCTAATTCCCTCCCCTTGAGTATACTAAGTAAGTGTCAGCCTTAGTGAGGCATCTAGTGACTACAATGCAGGTGCAGTGATGCCACTTGGCTTCCGAGGTTGGGGCAGGAAAGGTGATTCATATTCATTCATTCATATTCTCTCTCTCTCTGTCTCTCTCTCTCTC
>NW_006372551.1:0-991 GCF_000327345.1 Myotis davidii | reverse complement strand
AAAAAAAAAAAAAATTGACAGGACTGCAGTTACCTTCCAATTTGGTACTGAAATAATTACCACCACGACTAAAATGAGACTTCATTTATTTTTAAATCAAGGAAGGTCTAGTCACAAATTGCTTCTGCTAAGTTCTGTACAAGACATAATACACTCTTGTTAACTAACAAAACCAATAAATCAGGCTGAAGCACTTATTAAAGTATCTTGCAGCACTAAATTTATCACTGATGACAAATTTAATTTGGGATTGTGACAGTTTGCTCCGTGCATGTACAGTACTCCAACAGATTTCTTTAATTTTGGGGGAGAAGGGGCCTGCAGAATGGTCATTGCTGAAGTTTACTAGAAATTTTTAGAGATGTAAAAGAATTCCAATAGGAAACTGTGTTTTTCCCACAGCGTCACTGTCCTTAGGAAAAGTTATGCATTAAAGTTCCTTTCCAGCCAATTCTATCATTCAATGTTAGAGTTAGCAGAATTTTAAAAATGGTGATAATGAGCATTTTACGAAGCAATTTATAATCATCTCTCAGTTAACCCACACTCTATCTCCATGGTTAGGTCACTGCTTGTCCCTTGCTAATGAAGATAAGAAAACTGAGATATGGACTTTCTCCCTATCTAACAGGTAGAATAATTTCAATCTGTGGCACAAGGGAGGGTGGGAAGAAAAAAAAAAGGACAATCACAAAATTGTGCTGGGTTTTATGGTTAGTCAACACTGTAGTTCACATTCTCACTTTAAGTATCAAATGAGAATTACATCCCAGATACACATAAAGTTATTATTAATAGGCAACTTTTGCTCAACAACATACTTCTAGATTGTCTAATATGAATAATGCCTTATTTTCTCTTCCAGTCAACTGCCCTGTGCAGCTTATTGTATAACACAGCCAGGCTACACAAGTTATATTTTCTATAAACTTTTCCTCCTCCTAAACCACAGCTCTGCAATTGTACATTAGCATTTTCTTACTGTCTTTTC
>NW_006372550.1:0-990 GCF_000327345.1 Myotis davidii | reverse complement strand
ATTTGCATATTTCCTTTTTATTATATAGGATAGTGACTTACTGCATGAGTCACCTGGCTTGCTCTCCTCTCTGAAGTATGTCCCATTTTCTTATGTGTGCATATATAAAAGTATTTTGTTATAAATGAGAGTTAACAGATTTCTAATGCAACTAGGCTTAGAAAGGACAGCACTTTTATATAACATGGTTTTATTACTGGTTGGTGTGGGATTTGTTTTTGTTTTGAAGCTTAAGTTAAAAGGAGGATTACTAGTACACACATTGAATTTGTGAAATAAGGGAAAATTGCATGAAGGAAGAGTGGGTTTACAAAAGACAAGATTCAAACTCAGTTGCAGCTGGGTTCCTATAGAAATTCAACAGGTCAATAAAAAGCCAAATATGAAAAGTATTTTAGCCTTGTAGAACCAAAACAGACAGATCTTAATAGATATAATGTTTTTTGCTTGCTTTTACTAGTCTCACATCATATAAAGACATTTGATACTCAGGAATTGTCAATTTATAAAAGAATTTGTTATACGGATTTCATCCTAAAACCATATTTTGTTTTGCATATCTAATGAAGTGAAAGCAAGACACTTTTGTCCTTCTGTCAGCATAACAGGCTTTTTAATGTTTTCTAATCCCTCACACATTGACTATAAAATAGTTATTAACAAGTGAAGAACACACTATCCCAAATGACCACAATTTGAAATGCAAATATAATTTCCTAATATATAAGAACAGATACTTTAGTGTTAGAAAGGGCTATCTCTGAATTGGTAACTTATGGTGGATAAGGCTCAGTTTCCATATGCCATAATATACATAATACCCCTTCCTGCAGTTTTAATGAATATTAATGATAAAATGCACATGCAGCATACAGTAAATGCTTACTAAATGTTAGTGAAGAAGAATCCTGCCAACAATAAAGCAGGGGGTTTCTTGCCTTTTAAAAAACATCATCACCGAGGATATGTTTTATTGATTTTAGAGAGAGA
>NW_006372549.1:0-990 GCF_000327345.1 Myotis davidii | reverse complement strand
GATATCTGTAATACTATCAACAATAAAAATATAAAAAAAGAAACATGAAGTTGGGGTGGGGGTGAGAGTGCATGTGTAGGATTGAAGGACGTTGTAGTAGGAGTTCTGTTCAGAGAAAGGAGTGAGGGAGACCTTACACTGGAGTGTGTACGAGTATGGGCACTTGAGTCAGATCATTGGTTCTGTTGCTTATTATCTGTGTGACCTTGGGCAAGTCACTTGACTTTTGTATGTCCTAATTTCCTCACCTGGAAAAGCATGGTCAAAAAGTACCTACCCCATGGGATTGTTGAGGGGTAAAATTCATGTACATGCTTCGGTTAGTGCTTGGTGCATTGTGGGTCTCTAACGATTGCTGGTGCTTATACTGCTGTTGCTAGACCCCAGTACAGAGGATGCCAAGATTCTTAACTCAGACTTCCAGGGAACTGTGCTGTGTTTTGAAAGTGGGGATGTAATTGTGGGAGCCATCTTATTTAAGCAACACAGATTATTTGTACCATGTATTACACATTTCATTATATATCGTGTTCTTATCATTTCATTTTCCTGTACATATTGCTTTATATCACATGTAAACCTGGATGGAGCATCTACATGGTAGAGGTTCAGTAAATACACATTGAATTAAATTGAGGGGTGCACTTAATATTTTTGGGATAATAAAGAAATAAGTGAACTTGAAATTTAAAATGAAACTATTACCATGAAAATACCACTAATAATATTAAGCATAAAATTGTGTAGGGTTTTTGACCTGTCTACACCCCTTCATAAACACATTAATTCTCTTAAATCCTGTGAGGTAGACAACATGATAAATAAGCCCCCATTTTGCAGATGAGGAAACGTGTGGCTTTGGGTTCCAATCTTGTGCTATAAGTCATGGAACTTGAATTAGAACTCAGATTTTCCAACACCTCCAACATAGAAATTATTTTTCATACTGCTTTGGTGTTAGGAAACCTGATACCTGTGATTAACTAATTT
>NW_006372548.1:0-990 GCF_000327345.1 Myotis davidii | reverse complement strand
GTTGCCAATTTATTTTTATAATTTTGTTTCTAATAGTTAGAAGCAGAGCACGATAAAAGGTGATGGTTTCATACATCCCATTTCTTACCTGCTGTAAGATGCAAGTGTGCAATGCATTTCCCTTAGCTTATTCTCATGCCACACCCACTCTTGGCTCTTAACTAATTCTTGGGAAGGCACCGTGGAAGCAGCTGTGCTTTGCAGAGGTCACCTTGCCATGATGGTTAACAATCAAATCTTGATTGACCAGGCTTTGACAGTTCTTTCTGAGATGTACTTCTCTTGTTCAACATAGTGACGTGACCAAAACATGTACCAACAGTCTGTCTCTCCACCTAGCAATAGTTTTATAAGTCTTTAGGACTTATGATTTCAAATGCTTCGTAAGTAATGTTTGCAAAGTCAGGTAAATCACCAATTTTTTCTTTATTGCATGCAGAAAAATACACAACTTTTTAGATCCTTTGATTGTCATATTACAAAGATGTATGAGAATGTTAATACATTTGTTACCAAAAATAAAATAAATTACATTCTTTTATGCATAAGGGAATAATTACAGTCCATGTACCTGTGTTCATGAAGTAATGTAGTGTTCTTTGCAGTAAAAAGATGTGGTATTTTGACTGAAATTCTTAAAGATAGAATGAAAAAGTCAAGCTATTAAGAACTGAAGAAACTATTAAGAATTTTCATTTCTTAATAGTTTGTAGTTTAAATCTGTCAACAAAATTATCAGGACAGCAATTTTAGAGATAACATTCTAGGCACAGCCTATGGTATTCCACTTGTATTTAATAAAAAAGGTGCTTTCTCAATCAAATATTTGCCCTAAGTTCTACTTCAAGATATTTGTATTTGTTCAACTTTCATTTTCTACCACATGAAAGTCAGTTAAAATGTTTCGCTCTAATTTTATCTTCTCATAAATGCATGTTTCTTAGATGTGTGGAATGATATATGCAAGTTTTACTCATTGGATTTACCTTT
>NW_006372547.1:0-990 GCF_000327345.1 Myotis davidii | reverse complement strand
TTTTTTTGTATCTTCCTGTATTATTTCAAAATCGATGTAATAGTTGGGTGTATTTTTTATATTCAGAAAAAATTTGAATTCTTGGTTCCACTTGTCTATGTCCCCCTCCTAACTCCAGGTACTCTCAGTTCTATCCCCAGTAATAAGTCAGTATCAGCCCCTTCTGGTCAGTCTTTCTCCCACTACCTGATCTGAGTCACCTTTCCCTGCCTGCTGTTAGAACCCTCCTAAGCAATTCATCTAACTGCTGCTCTTATCACATCCTGCCTATGACCTTTCTCAGGTTGTCCATTGCTTGCCAAAGAGAATACAATTCTTTCTTTTCAGACTTTCTGTTTTTTACTTTTCTTTAAAATTATTTAAGAATAAATATTTTTATTTATATACTTGAGACCACCTGCATGTGCCTTTCATAGTTTTACTAGTACCTAACAGGACATGAAAGCCAGCTGTTGCAGATCTCCACTTTTTCATGGAGTTCAGATCTGCTGGTAAATTGGTCATTCTCTGTCAGAATATTCTGGATTTTGGCTTTGTCAAGTTCCTCTGTTTCTGAGCCTTCTCCGATAGTTATTGAGAATTTGAAACAATACTGATAAATGCAAAGTAAAAAATGAAAGTTACCCATAACCCCTGAGTATGGGGTTACCCAAATTCCATAACCTCTCAGAGAAAATAACCACTAAAAACTAGATTATGATATAGAGGTTTAGAAAATTGTATAGTCTTTTATTCTTTTAAAATTTTATGATGAACATTTCTTCATTCCCTTAACTTTTCTTCAAAAACGTATCTAACTGCTGCCCGGTATACCATCATTTAGTTGTACCATGATTTAACCCATCCCTAATTATTTTTCCAATTTTCATTCTATTATAAATAATTCCATTCTAATGAATATTTTTGTGCATCAGTGCTTTTCTGTGTCTCTATTTCTTAAAGGACAAATGCATATAGAAACACTGGAGGCCCAGTGCACAAAATTCATGC
>NW_006372546.1:0-990 GCF_000327345.1 Myotis davidii | reverse complement strand
ACATGCATTACATTCATAGGGTTTCTCCCCTATATGAATTCTCTGATGTGCACTGAGGTGTGTCTTGTTAGAGAAAGTTTTCCCACATGCAATACATTCATGGGGCTTTTTGCCTATGTGACTTCTCTTATGTGCTCTGAGATGTGATGTCTTAGAGAAAGTTTTCCCACATTCAATACATTCATTTGGTTTCTCCTCTGTGTGAATTCTCTGATGTTCTTTGAGCTGTGCCATCCTGGAGAATGATTTCCCAAATTCATTACTTTGATAGAGTTCAACCTCTGTGTGTGTTCTCTGATGTACTAAGAGGGCGCACTTCTTGTAAGATTCCCCACATTCATTGTTATAAGGTTTCTCTTTTGTGTGAACTGTCAGATGTTCACTGAGGTTTGACATCTGACAGGAAGTTTTCTCACATTCATTATATTCATAGAGACAGGCCCCCATAGGAGTTCCAGGATAATGACTAGTGTGTGAATCTGAACAGAAGAATTTCCCACACTCCTCACATTCACAAGTCTTCTCCTCTGAGTGGGTCCTCTGTTGCTGAATGAGGTGTGCTTTCTGGTAAAGGAACTTCCTGCATTCATTACTTTCAAATGCCTTCTCTCCTATGTCATTTTCCTGATGTACACTGAAAAGTGAGTTTTGATGCAAGGATTCCCCATGTTTACCACACTGGTAGAATTTCTCTTCTGTCTGAGTTCTCTGATGTATTGTAAGGTCTAAGTCCTGGTAGGAGGCACTTGTACATCCATTAAAAACACACACCTTATCTCCAGTTTGTGTCTTCTGATGTACCAGATGGGCTGAGCTTTGGGTCAAGTTTTCTTCACATTTACTGCTTTCAAAAGCACCATGTCTTGTAACAGTTCTCTGAGGTTGAATGAGGAGTAAATTCCTGTTGAAATTATTTCCACTTTCATTACATTCATAGTGTGTCACAGTCATCTGAACTTCATCGTATTCCTCAATAGTGGCTTTGTCACA
>NW_006372545.1:0-990 GCF_000327345.1 Myotis davidii | reverse complement strand
GGGTCGCGACCCACAGGTTGGGAACCGCTGGCTTAGAAGACGACTATAATCATTTAAGGAGAGATCAGCAGCACAGGTGTGCCACAGCTTGATCAGAGGAGCTGCTGTTTATTGATGCTGTAAGGAGGAAATAGAGAGAAGGAAAGACTGAGCTTCTATAATAAAATGGCTTTTCTTCTAAACAGATCAGCTTCATAAGTGAAAATGAGTCAAGGCTCAATCTAATATCTGGGGAATAAAGTCCTCTGTTTTTGAAGACAGATGTGATTATGACACATAGTCAACATTGTTTTTCTTCATTATTGTTTGGCCTGAATTTGGGGTTTTCCGGGAGGGAAAAAGGAGAGAAGTGGTTGAGGACTTGGAGAAGAATAGGAAATAAATGTGAATGTATTTGTGGTCCAAGTCTCTATTACTGGGTTTTACTGTTGGCTTAGGTAAAATATCATTTGGAATTTATCATAAGAAGGTCTCCTAGGCCTTTCAGGAGACCATTCTCAAATTAAAGGATAGAATCTGAGTCTCGTGAGGTTGTTTTTTGTAAACTTTAACAGAAAAACCATACTCTTCGAATGAGGAACCAAAGCCAGGATGTGGGTTTCCTAAGCTACCACAACAGTGCAGTTTAGAATGTGGTGCATATATTACAGTTAGTTTACAGATTGTTCTTTTAAAACATTCAAAATATGACCCTGCCTGTCCTGAAACAACTTTTGGGTTCATTAATTAGGTGATCCTTACAGCTCTGTGATACCAAATATAAAAGCATGGGGGAGTAAGACTGTTCCCTGCTTATCCCTCTGAGGTATTCTTTTTAAAAAATAGAAAGAATTTGGAAGGAATTGAAAGGAAAAACTGGATTGCAGGACTGCCTTTGACATTTACTGGCTAGTCATTCAATTTTTACATGTCCCAGATGTTAAATCTTTAAAATGGGTACAGCTGCATCAAATCCTACAACTTTACTAGGATTAAAATCATAAAAGAATA
>NW_006372544.1:0-990 GCF_000327345.1 Myotis davidii | reverse complement strand
TTTTTAAGTTGATAATTTTGTATGGCTCATGAACGATGTTATAAATATCCAAATAGCCCTTGGCGGAAAAAAGGTTCCCACCCTTGCCTTAGACATAGAATAGATGACTTGGGTTGTGTCACTTCATAGCTCAGTGAATGGCAAGTCATAAAAACCTCACTGAACCTCCATTTCTGCATTAGGGTAATGGGTACATAAAATTAACTGCCCAAAGTCACTGAGATGACGAATGACCCAAGTAATTCGAAAGCAATTTGGACATTCTAAATTGCTATGCAAACAAAAGTACAAATAATAATCATGCTAATACTCCCAGGTCTGTTTGTTTGTTACAATGGAAGATCATTTATTTCTTAAATTTAATAACATCGCAGCCATCTTAGTAGCTTTATAAGATAGCATACATCTTATCAGACTACAGAGATGTTAATCCCTATTGGATTAACAAGCAAAGGGATATTTTGGCTGTGTCAACTCTTCCTGAGGTGAATTAGCTTTACCCAGGTCTGCCACACTTCCTCATTAGAGTGGCCCTGCAGCTTAGTGGCCAGCAGAATGGGTTCAAGTAGCCATCAGACAAATTCTCTTCTCAGTGCTACCATCTCATGCCATCTGAGGTGACACTGGTGAGTGACATGCTCCTCCCAGCCCCAGTCTCTTGGACTGTGAGGTGGCAATAATAATACCTAATTCATAAGGTGGCAAAAAGCATGAAATGAGAAGATTAATTTGACAAAATGTTGTGATAGGTACTGCGCTAAGTCCAGTAATTATTGTGATTGACAGTGGATATTAAGTGAAAGAAATGGCAAGCTGGTACTGACATAGAGAGCAGATCTGTTTGGGCATTCAGCACAACTATTTGGAAAAATTCTTTTACGAATGAATGCCATCTTTTAAAAAAATATATCATTTATAGTCACAGAGAACAGAATGGTGGTTACCAGAGGCTTGTGGGGTGCATGGAAAGTGAAGATATTGATCAAAGGG
>NW_006372543.1:0-990 GCF_000327345.1 Myotis davidii | reverse complement strand
AGGAAGGTTGAGAACCACTGATCTAATACATCCCACCACTAACCATTGCCTTTTATACCCTGATCCTGCCAACAAAGATAACATACCTAAATTTTGCTTGGGATTATTGCAGTAATTACCAAAGCAAAATGTCTTTCATGAATATACAGGGAAACTTGGGAACAGCAGAAAGTATTATTATTTTAGCAAATGTTCTTATTTCTCTCTAAACACCAACTATCTAGAAGGAATGGCATTCCAATTTGATATAACAAGGACTTAATCTTATAATGTGCTTACTATGTGCCAGGCACTACTCCATGTGCTTTGCATATACAAAGATGTTGATCCTTATAGACACCTTTTGAAATGGCATGAAATTATTACTGTTATCATTACTATTTTACAAATGAGGAAAAATGAGGCAGACAATAGGCAACTTATCCAAGATTACCCAGTTTGTCAGCCTTAGAAATAAGATTTAAATCCATAGAGTCTGAGCTGAGTTTATACTCAATAGCATAGAAAGTACTTTATATATGTTCACTCAACATTTATCTCATTTTTCTAGATTCAGCCACTCAGCAGATATTTATTAAATATTGTTATGTTAGTTACTGTATTATGGCCATAGGAGTTAGAATTTAATAACATAAACATAAGCCCCTGCCCTCACACAGCTACATTCTAGTGCAAGAAAATGGACAGTAAACAAATAATTTTTACAGATTGTGAAAACTGCCAGATGGAAATAGAGAGATGTGAACTGGAGTGATTGTGAGGAATTAACTCCAGGTAGGGTGATCAGTGAAAATGTCTCCATTTCAGTCATCTGAGAACAAAGTTTAAAAAGAGAAAGGAAGATGGGTTTCAAAAAGGCAAATAAAAAATTATACAGAACTTAAAGGGTTAGCCGCATGATCAAATGTTACACCACCAACCATTTCAGAGCTATGTTGATTAGAGACTAGAAGGGATTATGGCAGTGATGGCGAACCTTTTGAGCTCAGC
>NW_006372542.1:0-990 GCF_000327345.1 Myotis davidii | reverse complement strand
AAGAAGGGAGGAGTGATGTTATTATGATAGTAAATCAATAGCAACTGGGTACCAGCAGTGACTGCAGACCTCCAGTTTACAGGTCTATGTTGTTCAGCTCTGTAAGTTCAGTCCAGATGGTTACTCCGTGTAAATGTAATTATCATAGAAGCAATAGGTGGACTTGGCTGGGGTTGCTCAGAGCAAGGAAAGGCGGACTAGTTTAGGTATTAGGGAAGAGCAATAGGGATTACCCTTTTTGAGCTACCTGGATCCCTTTAGTAATTTGTTTGTAAATTGCTTAAATAGCACCTCCGTGGCCCTAGAAAGCCAGCACATATGCTTAAAAGTAAGCAACTTACTCTTCTCTCAGTTATAGGCTTAGTCCTCAATGGCCCATTTAAATCTTAATGACTTCCTCAGAGTGTGAAATGGTATAGTCTTCTGTGGTATTCCAACTTAAGCATTTCAAATCAAATCACATATTTATTGTGCTCTGTGAAAAGCATGATGCTTAGCCATGGGGCATACAAAGATGAATAAGATATAGTTGCTGTCACCTAGGAGGGTATGATCTTATTGGGTACACAAGGCAGATGTGTGATCAAATAAATAATAATAACACACATTTAAATAACAATTTGAGAGACTCCTTGCAAAGATTTCATGAGGCAGTCAATGATGAATTGGTAGATTAATTATTCAGACCACATATTATAGTAGGCATTCCAGAGAGTGGAGAAAAACCCTGTAGGTTATTTAAGGCTAATATTTCCCGAAGCAGGAAATATTTCAGTTAATCCTTCAAAAGTTTTGGGAAAGGGGAAGGAATCTGTACTGTCTGGAGATGTGAGTGGGAATGACCTGTCACCTGGGGCGAGAGGTAACCCTGTCAATCAGGAAGTAGTCGGTGGTGGTTCGTCTTAGTCCATTGGGCTGCTCTCACAAAATGCCACAGACGAGGTAGCTTATAAGCAACAGACATTTACTTCTCACAGTTCTGGAGGCTGG
>NW_006372541.1:0-990 GCF_000327345.1 Myotis davidii | reverse complement strand
ATAGTCAGTAATTGCATGTTTTAAAAATTCTTGAGACACGCGGGTTGAAAATTGCTGCTCTTGAAGGAAGCATAGGCATCAGTAGATTCCTTTTTATTTTGCATTTGAGGAAGTTAACAGAGACAGTGACTCCAAACTCCACTGAGCTCCATTTGGTTTTGATGGGGTGAGTTGAAGAGAAAAGCTTTAAAAATACCATTTCAAAGCTGAAATGGACCAGTGACTAGCCCTTAGATTCCTATGATGTTTTTAGTTGCCATTTTCAATACTGTGTGTGCAGTCGTCAGATACCTTTCCATGCAACATGTTGAATTGGAAAACACTTTAATTCAAAGATTCAGTGGGGCCATATATTTTTGGGGTGTGGAAAACAGTTGCAATTCAAAGATTAATTAGGGCCGTGTATTTTTTGTGTGTGTGGTTTTTCAGCCTTTCCCCTCCAACTCACCAAATTATTTCTTCCTCCTGATTTTGTTTTGTTTTGTTTTTGTTTTCCTCCTTCCATATTAGATAATCTGTTTAGTTTCTCTCCTCTTTTCAAAAAAGTCAACTTTCTTCCCCAAACCCTTTTTTCTCCTTATTATCTGCTCTTCATTTTGTTCTATAAACACATTGCCTAACAGACCTGACCTTTCATATCTGTGGCCAGGAAATGTTAAATCAAATATTCTGCCATCTTTTTACTCATCTGAAAGTGAAGGTGATCAGTTGGTAAGTATGAGGCTATGTATATTTGTTCACAGGGGGAATATTTTATAGGTGAAATCAGGGGGGGAAGAAGTCATAAAACACTCAAAGGCAGGGATGGAAATAAAGAGATGAAAAAGACAGACAACAATCAGGTTTTTTCATGCTCACAGTTTATTCTGAGTGGGATGACTTGAGAAGGCAGGGTATACACGGAATGTTCTGCCTTGAGGGGCTTTATGAGTTAATCATGTTTGTATATTGTATATGTCTGTTTATGGCTATGCTCCCATCTTTTTTTTT
>NW_006372540.1:0-990 GCF_000327345.1 Myotis davidii | reverse complement strand
CATTATGCTGAGTGAAATCAGCCAGTCAGAGAATGATCTGTTACACTTTTTATGGTTTTTTCCCACAGTTCTTGCATATTCTGTTCTGTTTTTCTCCAGTCTTTGTTCTCTTCGCTTTTTGGTTTTGGAGGATAGTATATCCATCTGTTCTTGAATGCAATCTACTTTATCCATAGCACTTTTAACATATTAATCATAGTCATAATTTTAAATTCCTAATGTGATGGTTCCAAAATATCTGCCAGGTGTGGTTCTGATGCTGCCTCTCTCTTCAAATTGTGTTTTTTTGTTGTTTGTTTTCTTTTTTTTACTTTTGATCTGCTCTGCAATATTTTTCTTCATAGTCAAACATGACGTACGAGGTAAAAATGATTCTATAAATAGTCCGTTATTGATGCGGTGGTGTTGGAGAGGTAGAGAGGAAGCATTTTGTATCCCTATGGTTAGACCTTAGACTTTACTGAGCATATGTCTCTGGACAGTAAATTTTACCAGCATTTTCAGTAGCTTTTCCTCCCCTGAGGTGGAACAGAACAGCTAGCGTGGCCGCAGTGGACTGGAGTGGGGTATTCCCCTCCCCTCCCAGGTCAGTTAGGCTCTGACAATAACCCAGCAGGTTAGGCACTTGATAACTAGTTTCCCCTGAGAGCAGGTTTTGTAAAGAGCAGAGGGTTCTTGCGCGTTTTGTAATGGTTCCTTTTCACCTGCAGGAAGCAAGAGGGAATTTTTATCCAATATTTACTGTCAGAACCTGGCTGATCTCCTTGAGGTAATTCTCACAATATTGCAGGAAACCATCTACGTCTAGGTCCCTGAGGTTTCAATCTCAGGCTCCTACCCACTGAGCCTCCAGCAATTTGTCAACTACAGCTCAGGTTTCCTCATCCAACACCGGTTCCTCTGAAAGTTTCACTTGTGAGTCTTTACTCTGGCAAGTCCTGACTCCCTGCATTTGCCTGTCTGACTCTAGAGCAGTGGTTCTCAACCTGT
>NW_006372539.1:0-990 GCF_000327345.1 Myotis davidii | reverse complement strand
GCCAGGCAGAGGGAGCCTTTTTTATACTGGAAGATGCCATCAGCTTTCTGAACCACCAGTGATAAGACTACCTTTGTCTAGAGGGAGAGTTTATTCTAATTTATTCATCTTAGAAGAATGAGGTTCTTTCTTCTAATTCACACAAAGTTTTTATATGGACTAGCTATAGCCCTCCTGGTTATAACATCTCTTAGCTGTATATACTGTATAATGTCGCTCTTCAATAAATTATGACCTGAGCACAAACTAGATGTTTACTGATCTTTGAATGAATATTCTCCCAGTAACTACCCTAGAGTCTGGCGCCATAGGAGACAGTTAATAAGTGCTATATATTCAATTAATTACCCTTTGGAGGACGAAACTGTGGAGAAAACTGTATTAATTTTAACATCTGGGAATGAAACCCTGCCATGAGCTTTCCAAGCATTTTTATTTAGTTTATTTGAAACTACCTCCCATTTTTCCAGAGCATCATAGTAATTTGTAGTAAGGTTTAGAATGCCTTAGAATTCAGAAACTATCTACTTCAAAATAAAATTGATTTGCTTTAATTCCATCTACATAATTCATTGGGATAAAATTTCCTTATTAGTTTCTTCACAGGGAGGACAAATGCCTCATTAATTTTAAACATATCAATCTGAAAATGCTGTAGACATCAACTGGAATAATGACTGACACTATAAGGAACACAATACACTGCATACCAAAATCAAATTGCCTATTATTCACTTGGAACAAATACACGGCTTTATTTGTATTTTTTATAAGCTTCGTGAGGAGAAACTGAATTAGGTATTTAAACCATAGTGGGGGTTGGAGGATATTATGTGATGGAGAGACCACCACTCAATCATTAGTAACAATATCCTGCATAATATGTACTATATATGTAAAGAGCTCCCATGTGAAAATAGTATTTTACATTTAGAAATCATTTAAGTAAGACATTGTTTCCCTTGCCCAAAAGAATTATCAGAAAAAATA
>NW_006372538.1:0-990 GCF_000327345.1 Myotis davidii | reverse complement strand
ATGGGTCAACCACTGAACCACACCAGCTGGGCATCAAGTTTTATAAAGTTTTGTCTTTTAAAAAGGACTTGTTATTTATTGCACTAAAATCTACTCCCTGTATCTTTAACTTTGTGGTTTTAGTTTTGCCCCGTGGGCATAAAGCATACATCTAATACCTCTTCCACATGAAAATGTATAGCAATGTTTTAGAAGCTTAATAATGAAAGTTGTAGAGGCAAGCAGAAATACTTCTGAATTTTCCTCAACTTTATTTCATTGCTAGGAACTTAATAGTGTAATTACAATAATATTTTGGAAATATTGAACTAATGTATTTTTGTTCCTGATTTCTCCTGCCCTGCCCAGTTTTAACCATGAATGGGTTATTACCACATCCCCATCCTGATAAGTACATAATAATTGGGGGCTCTGACCACTCAGGGATTAATGTCTTATTCAAGTAGCCTAGACTAGCGTAAGCGGTACCCAAGGATGCAAGGAATCTCAAATGGATGTTAAAGGAGATATATGATAAACGTCAATTAAAGCCTCAGAATTAAGTGCAGTGGTGGAGACAAGTCGTTTCTATCACTAACTTTCCTATTATAAGTTTTTTTTAGAAATTATGACCAATTATTATCTTAAAGAAACCACAAGAGCTGAAATATCACCTCCTCAAAAACCTCCGTGTAAGTATCCTAACATGAAGCTATTCCCTAACACTCCAGACTGCTTATTTTCTTAATTGCATGTATCCAGCCTGAAATAATCTTGTGTGCATCTGTCTCTCCCAGCCAACATGCAATCTTAATGACAGCATCGATCACATCTGTCTTTTCTTCCGTTTCACCCCAGTGCCTAGCACAGTACCTGCTCCAGAGTAGTTATTCAATACATACTTATAAAAAGGGCAAATGGAGCAATGAGATTAAGATTTAAAATTGTCCTAGTTATATCTAGACCTGAATAAAAACCCACCTCAAATTTAGTGGGAAAACCAGCCATTTT
>NW_006372537.1:0-990 GCF_000327345.1 Myotis davidii | reverse complement strand
TTTTTCACATAATGTTTTGTGGCAAAATATACATAAAATTTACCATTATACCATTTTTAAGTGGACAGTTCCGTGGCATTACATTTTTTCATATTTTCCAACATGAAACTCTACCCATTAAACACTAACTCCCAGTCCTCTCCTCCCATCAGCCTCAGCGACCACCATTGTACTCTCTATGAATCTGACCACTGTGGTACTGCATACAAGTGGAATCATACTATATTTGTCTTTTTGCGTTTGGCTTATTTCACTTAGCATAACATCTTCAGGGTTGTGTGTGTCAGACTTTCTTCCTTTTTAAAAACTGAACACTATTTCGTTGTATGTACATGTCACACTTGTTCATTCATTCATCCAGCAGGAGAGTTTAGTTGTTTGCAGCTTTTGGCTGTTGTGAATCATGCTGTTGTGAAAAATGGGCGTGTAGATACATGTTCAAGTCCCTTTCAGTTATTTTGTATATATATCCAGAAGTGAAACTGTCCATGCCAATTTAAAAAACTATATACATAACTGAAGGTGACCTAAATGGGTGGATGATACAAAGAGTTCTTATAAACTCCCTCTTCCTCATGCATACTTTCCCCTGTTATCAATATCTTGCTTTAGTGTGGTACATTTGCTACAACTGATGAATCAATATTGGTTGTTATTATTGTTGTTATTATTAACTTTAGTTCATAGTTTATGTTAGGCTTCACTCTTAGTGTCACATAGTTCTTTAGGCTTTCACAACTGTGTGTCATGCATCATTAGTATCACGACATGACATTTCATGTATGTCATACAGAATCATGTCATTGTCCTACAAGTCGTCTGTGTTCCACCTACTCAATTCTTCCCTCCCTCCTCCTGAAATGGTCCCAGCAACCACTGATCATTTTACTGTGTCTATAGCTTTGCCTTTTCCAGAATCTCATATGTTTGGATCGTACAGTTTGTAGCCTTTCAGACTGTTGTCTTTCACCAAGTAGCATTGTGCCTTTG
>NW_006372536.1:0-990 GCF_000327345.1 Myotis davidii | reverse complement strand
ACCCTTCAGTATTCAGGCTGATGTTCTAACCACCAAGCCAAACCAGCTAGGACATCACATGATTGTTGGGGAGAAACAATCCAACCCATAGCAGGGACTTTGCGTTTATGTCCCTACAACTTTGTGCTGACACAGTAAATGTGCAATAAGTGTAGTTGATTCAATGTAATGAAGAAACGGACAGGTATGAATTATGTATATTTTCTCAACCAGAGCATAAGCTACTTGAAGATAACTAAACACACTAGATTTGGAATTGGGGGACCTGGCTTATTCTTTGCTTCATGTTAATAGAAAAGGAGGTCCTTTTAGCAACAGCACCAAAAGATGCCCTTTAACCTGGATCTGACATGCCTGGTTCTCTCCTAAAGGCATTCAATTCCAAGCATTTCTTTTTCACAGTGCCCAGAGCACTTGCCAAATTCCAAGCTCCCACAAGTTCAACTTAAGAAAATGCATTTGCTGCTCAAAAATTTATTGCTGGCCTACCTTTGTCTGCTCCATTTGGGCTTGAAATCAAGACATCAAGAGTAATACATGGAGTAATACAAGGAGTAATTCTTCCCCTGAAAAACCATGTTTTCCTGCAGGGTAAGTGGTTCTTCATAGCCTCTTACTAATCACTAGAGAACCTATGGTCTTTACTACTGTAGCTTGATTAGTCCTTAGTGTTTTTCAGCCAGACAGCATTTTGGAATTGGAAGGAGCCTTAGAAATTTTGGAATTTGGAGCTTTAGACCCAAGTTTGAATCCCACGTCCTTGGAAAAACTGAGGTTTCCTGTCAGTCAAAATGAGGAGAGTATTAGTTCACAGACACATTCTAAGTAATAAATAGGATAGCAAGGGCCTTGGACATAAGAGGACTGAAACACTATTAGTTTTCGTGTCCCGGGTGAGCAAATCAAGTCCCAGATGAGCAAACATTTGAAAAAGAAATACACCAGCTCTCTGAAAGCTCTAAGCAATATCAAATCACCAGTCTTTAAAAC
>NW_006372535.1:0-990 GCF_000327345.1 Myotis davidii | reverse complement strand
AAAGAAATAATTGCTGATTGTGTATTACACAATACACCAAAGAATGCATGTTGGTTACTTATCACATAACATTCAAAAACAGGAGGTATTTAAAGCCAGGATAGTGACTACCTTTGGTGAAAGTCAAAGCTGGCCAGGTTCGAACCTTCTGGGCTGCAACCAAATACCTGCTTCTTCATGGGTGCCGGTTGCATAGTCTGACCCTTTGTAAAAATCCATCAAGCTGAACACTTGAGATATATACACTTTTTACATATACTATAATTTAATAGAAAAGTTATTACTTTCTAAATACATTGAAGAAGTGGCATGCAGCAGCAAAGAGTGCTTTTTGGATAAGCCTGACAGTGAAATCAAGAGAAGAAATCGATAGTAATTTCACTGTAACAGTAGTAGTGGGAAGGGTCTTTCAGGAAAATGAGAGTGGAGCAGGTGCTAAGGATCTGAAGGACCATAGAGAGACAAAACTGGTAATATATGTAAGGATACAGCCTGAAAAGTAGGATCTCCCAAACGAGAGTTAGAGGAATATAGCAAAGATACATACATGAGAGGTTTTTGACATTTAGGATAGGGTGAATGAAAATAGGGAGAAAATCTGAAATAGACATAAAATCAACTTAAGGATTTTTAGGCATTTTGCCATGATGAATCAACATTTCTATAAGTACAACTATATACAGAGAGGAAAAACAGGTGACATTTGGACTTTTGAGGAGAGAGACAGACTGTCAAGAGCTGTGGGGAGTTGTAAGAGGGAACTAAATAGTAACATCTTTAATGACTGACACTAGTTCTCCATCACAATATACATATTATAAACATTATACCATTAAGTTTAGTGTTGAAAAAGGAAGATAATTTATAAATGCATACATTCTTTGGTCAGCTGTTTTACTTGTTATTCTCATTTGTGTTTAAAGACAACTTCTGTCTGAGAATTGATTATGTCTCTTCCATTTATCTATAATAATAAAAGCATAATATGCT
>NW_006372534.1:0-990 GCF_000327345.1 Myotis davidii | reverse complement strand
TATAACGTAAAATGTAAATGTTTGTTAGTCAGTCCTGTTTTATAACCAGTTCTTGCTATACTAGAATTTCCCATGAATCCTTGAATTATTGATATGTGTAATTCATCATACAGAAAGCTGTAGAATTCTATGTGTTACATTTGGAGCTCTTTTTACAATATAATGGATGTTTGTGTTTTGCCAATGGTGAGTCCTTCAACAAGGTAATTACGACAAATCGACTGTACTGTTATTAGCATCGAGGGACATATTCATGGAACACATCAACACTTGTAGAAGTCATGCATTTGTTAGTGTGGTAAAACTAGGAACCACAGAATGGAAATTTTTATTTATAGGTTAGAGCCCAGGCTAACCTACTGGGAACACACAGACCACTTTGGATACTAACTATTCAGGGGCCTTTTTAAAAATTACATTTATAGGGGTGACATTGGTTAATAGGATCCAAGGGCATTTTTAATTTTTTTTAAACAAGTATGCAAGTCCAAACTACATGTAGATTGTAGGAAAGGACTTTCAGATAATAATTCAAGGGCAGGATTTCAGATGCTATCTAAATTAAGCCAAGATTATATGTACATTTTGAGTCATTTCATATGCATGTAGGAAAAGCCCAAGATATTTATAATCCTTAAAAATTATTTTCTCATGTATTACTCACAAGGTCATCCTTTGATGAACAGCAACAAGCAAGATTACAGTTCTCTTTGAATTTTAGTTTGCAAAGGAAAATTGTCACTTTCAGAAAAGAGATTAAATCCCTCCAGCAGCTTCTATAGGGACATAATTAATGGCACAAAGACCCAGACAAATTACTCCCCCAGGCCATTACTGAGTTTTACATGAGACCACAAAGTTTTATCTTATTGGTTGTAGTTACTGCATTATAGTTTAGCTAATCCCCAATTTGTCTTTAACTCTGTTCATGTTAAAAATCCTTGCCAACTCACCATCAACACACATGTACACACACACACACACACACAC
>NW_006372533.1:0-990 GCF_000327345.1 Myotis davidii | reverse complement strand
CAACCAACTGAGCCACACTGGCCAGGACAAATTTGGATTTATATGCAACATAATCTAGCCCTGGTCCTCTTGTGAATGTATACCACATTCACCACCTACTCTTGCCCACCCTTTTTCCATACACATAAAGTCATTAAATTTTATATAAAGAATTCTAAAGTAGTCCATTATTCTTCAGCCAATGACTGATAGGATGGTAATATATTTTTAAAGACTTTGTAAATTAACTACCTGTAGAAATGATAATGATGATGGTGGTGGTCGTGTTGGTGGTAGCTCATATTTACTGAGCTCCACATGTTGTCCAGGCATTGTACCCAAACTACATATAAGTATACCTCTTTCTATTTTATAAATAATAAAACTGAGACTTAGGGAGTTTTTCTAAATTGCCTCCCTTTTTCTGGTGCCCTCAAAGTTAAGGTTTCTTGTTTTGTTTTTTTAATTTTAGTTTTCAATTACAGTTGACATGCAATATTATTTGATATTAGTTTGAAGTACATAGTACAGTGGTCAGAATTTGGTTTTTAAAGTACCAAGTCTACTTCCTTAATACCACTGACTTGTTACCCTAATCAAGTCCTACCTCATAACTGAAATGAAACTAAATCATCTGATCTCACAATAGCAAATGATACTGTTGACAAGGCTCTCCTTCTTAAAAATACCCTCTATCTTTGGTTTTTATAACACCACATTCTCCTGGTTTTTCCCTTTGTCTACTTATTGTAGTCACTTTTTAAGGTTTCCACTCCTCTGTGCCCTTTAAGAAATTGGCTTCCAAGTATTTTTATTATAACCATGGGAGGAAATATACTTTGCTTAACAAATCTGTTCCCAAAACATATTTATATTATTTCTTGAAATAATACCTCCTATGTGAAAATATATACTGATAAATTTATTTCATCTCATTAAAAATAATAACGGTCACAACCCAATACATTAATTTCCTAGTTTACACATTTTCAACATTCTGTTTTGACATTT
>NW_006372532.1:0-990 GCF_000327345.1 Myotis davidii | reverse complement strand
TTGTTCTGTTGTTATTTGGCTCTCTTGACTAATGAGTTTGCTGTCCACTGATCTAGTGTATATCTATTTTAGAAAGAACAACCTCTTTCATATCACATTGCCATTATTGCGTGTAATAGAATTAGCGGTAATTCTTTGGTCTCACCCGTCCATACTCAGATTTCCTTAGCTGTTTGAATCAGGATCCAGACAAAGTCTGTGCTGCATTTGGTTGTTAGTCCCTTTATGCTTATTTTAACCTGGAGCAGCACCCACCCCTCCCCACCCCCCTTTTAGTCAACCATTAGGCTTTGTTCTAAGTGGCCATCTCCCCCACTGGACAGTGAACCTCTTGCGAGTGGAGTTGGCTTCTCTGCCATGTGGATCCCCAGCACCCTGTCTGAATCGGGCAGAGGCCGCCTGAGCATCTATCTGACCAGTTGTGTCCAAGCCACTCAGGAAGTGTGTTTCGAATGAATGAACCCCGTCATGGTTTTGTGTGGCTGCCTGTGTTTAGATAAGCGGTTTTTTTTTTTAAAAAAGATGACTTGCTTGCATGTGGACTTTCCTCAGCATACATCAGTTTGTAAACATCCTGAAACAATAAAATGATTTGCTGTGCTCACCCGAGCTCTTCTGGTTTGTGGTGGGGAGCCCAGGCAGCCACATTTGTGCCCTGATCAGCAATGAGGTCATTTCCGCCAGAGCTATGAATCCTGACTTACTCAGCCACAGGGATTACCGCGGTCTGACCCAGGTCCTCGGCATTTGGGCTGCGGGGAGAAGGCTGTCCACTTCTCTCTTTGTCCTCTCTCTGCACGGCACTCCTTCCCTGGTGCCTTCAGGAGCCTTCTCTAACCTGCCTCACACCTGGGCGAGTTGTGCGGCCTTTCTCAAATCATTCCGCACCTGCAACCGGCAGGTCATGACAGAAAATGAACGTGTGACCTTTCAGTGTGTCGACAGAATTTGAGGCGAAGAGATAGTACCACCGCTGGCACCCTCGTGGGC
>NW_006372531.1:0-990 GCF_000327345.1 Myotis davidii | reverse complement strand
AGAAACAATGGGGGTAATAACTATCTCATAGCATGGCTGTTGGGGTTAAATATAGAATTAATATAAATATAGTGCCTGGTACACTGTAAATGCTGTGTGATTGATTGTTGTAATTTCTGGTAAACCCAGAAGCTGTGACAAGACTATGCCACAGTTAAGATGTTGACCCTGTTAATGATGCTGCAAGGTGACCCATTGCCCCTGGTCAGAGTCCACTGCACCCACTGCTGGGCCATAGCAGTGCCCCAGAGGCTCCAACCTTCAAAGTGCTGGATCTGGAATGGAGGTTCAGACAGACACTTTGTTTCAAATTTACAAGCTAATTCACAGATTCTCTGACTCTGGGCTAAAACTTCATCCCTTTAAACCTGTTTGCTGCTCTGTGAAATGAGATTGATACTAATATGCATTCTGAGGTGGGTGGAGATGAAATGGGCTCAGGAGATGAGGTGCCTGATACAAAGTATTCACTCAGTAAACATCACCAGTGTCATGCAGTGGGTCTGAGCGGGAAGAAATGCCTCTAAAGAGGTCTCTGACTCACAACTGTCATGTTTGAAAAGAAGGTGAGTGCAGAGTGGCCTTACACCAAGACACCACTCACCTCAGTGAGACCTGGACAAGCTTTAGTTGGACCTAGAGGTCACATCTAATCTGACATCAGGCTCCCCTCGGTGCCAAATAAAAGCAGTGCAACATGCCGGCAGCAAGCGGGGGACATGACTTCCCAATTCTTACCCTGGCCCCACTACAGATCCAGTATGTCCCTTGAGTACATTATTTTGCCTTTTTGTAACTCAGTTTCCTCACCTGAAATACTAACAATAGGAATATACATTTGCTAGAAATAGCGTTGAATTACAGCATTTGAGTCATTTTAAATTATTGTTGTGTGTATAACATACCCAACAGGATATTCCACTTAAAATAAAGAGTGCATTTTTAGAGTAAGTCTATTTACCTGAAGTCAAGTACACGGATGTCCTTATA
>NW_006372530.1:0-990 GCF_000327345.1 Myotis davidii | reverse complement strand
AAACCTACTGCTAACCTGCCCCAGGCATGCAGTTTGAACAAAATGACTTACTATCACTAGAAACAGCTCCCCACTGTACATAATACCATTTTACAACCGGCATTTGCTATGGGAAATCTCCCTCCAAACAGTTAACTTGTCAGTCAGCATTGAGGGAAGGTCCCACCTAACAGTTAAAAAGAAGGTTCCCTGCAGTCCAAGATCTGAAGTCTTCCACACGACTTTTTAATCAACATCCTAACATGCCCTAAGGAGGCTTCGGCTGAAGCAAATAAAGTTGGTTCTTTTTGTTTGCTTAAAAAAAAAAAAAGAAGAAGAGAAACTGGGAGCCCATGACTCATGACAGTCAATCTCAGACTCCTAATGCAGCACTTAAATTGTTCCCTGCGCACACAGGGCTCCAGCAAAAAGCAGAAGGCCAACAGTCCAATTCAAGACCAAACAACATGAGTGCTGCCTTTTTATTAAGTACTGTGAAAAGCACTGGATGTTAATTTTTAATACTTAGATTTGAGAGAAAATTTCTATGATCTTACTGCAAATTCCAACAGAAAGAGTGGAGGGAGAGGAAGAAAAAGATAAGTTTGCAATTACATAATTGTAACATGAAGTGAGGCAAAGAGAGTTAAAAGACATCAAGCCTCAAGCAGAGAGGCAGCCGTTAGTTATGAATTCTTTAGATGGCTCCCAGAGGCTTGTCTTTAATAATTAACTTGTCTTCGCAAATCCCCATTCCAAAAGGCACTTAATAGGTGGTTTTATAAACTGACGTAATCTAAATGAAGGGCAGATCCATGGTGTGTGCATGTTTCATTTTTATTTTTTCTTCTTTGCTTTGCCCCATCCCACTGCCCCCAGATTTCAGAACTGGCAAACCTGCCTGCTCCTATTTGTACTAGAATGTCCAGGTTCCGCACAGGGACTGGCACATACAGGAACTCAATACTGAATGAATGCATGCAAACAATTAATCTTTGCTTCCCTTGGTGA
>NW_006372529.1:0-990 GCF_000327345.1 Myotis davidii | reverse complement strand
CCCATCAGAAAACCTGGTTGGTTCAGTCTTCAAAACATAGAGGCCCACTACTTCTCCCCACCCCCACTGCTACACTTTCCTCTGCCTCAGTCCTTGCCCTTGTCAGGGGCTTTCAGCATACCAGCCAGAGGGATGCTCTTAAAATGTAAGGCCAATCAGCTCTCCTAGCGCCTCAATGCTCCAAATGCTTCCTATCTCATTTGGAATAGAAGCCCAACTCCTCACAATTACCTGGAAGACACTATACTGTCTGCCGCGGTAATTTTCTGGATTTCTCTCCTACTATGCCTGTCTCACTCTGCTCGTTATACAGGCCCCTATTGTGAACATACCATGAACACATCTGCCTCGGGCCTCTGGTCATCCCGTTCCCTCTGTCACTTTCTTCTTCCAGGTCTACATGGTTTGCTCCCTATGGCCTTCATGTCTCTACTCAGCTGCCTCGCTCTCAGTTCTCAGAAGTCCTTCCTGGGCGTGTAAAGTAGAGGGCAAGTGAGGAAAAGGGGGGAAAGAGGGGAGGAGAGCCAGCTCGCAGAGGCCTGCGAGGTCATGTTACAAAAAAATAGATATTTTAATCCTAACTACAATGGGAAGCTATTTAAAACTTGGAGGAGAACAGGGTATAATTTAATGCAAATTTGAGATCGTGTTTTTAAAAACTCAGAATAATCTCTAACACAACCCTATCCTTAATTTTTATCCTGACATAAAGTCTGGCTTCAAAAAACTGCTCATATATTCCCCTAAACCAAGTCTCTCGTCTGTCTCCTTCGATTCTCTCTGCCACGTAGCACAGAGAGCTGGGATCACCGTCAAGCAAACCAAAGGCCACAAAACCACTGGCCACGCTGCCCAAGGCCCACTGCCCTCTTATTCCTGTTTCATTGCTCCATCTCCTTGGATATAAACCATCTAACCACCCACACTCCGTCTCATCATATTCTGAGTTCCCTTGCTCCTGACTGAGATCGGACATTTCTCTGATCCCCA
>NW_006372528.1:0-990 GCF_000327345.1 Myotis davidii | reverse complement strand
GCTTATTAAATCACAAAACACAAAAGGGTCATTGGGATTTGAGTGATTGTAAGGGGTGATAAGATTTAATAGAGGTTAAAATGACAGGTAACATTTATATTTGGTATTTCATGTTTGGTAAAACTATACCTACATTGATAATTCTGAATGTCCTACAGGTACATAAGGCAATATCTAAAATAAGGTAATTTTAATAAAGTTTCATGAATGAAGAAGTTTTCAGCTATGGTGGTACCTTTCAGAATAGCAGAGTAAGTAATGACCAAGTTGAACAGCATTTTTATTTTGTGTGTATATAGTACCAGGGATACAAAGAAGAATATACTTTTCCTGCTTATATCTATAAGCCGTAGGCTTTTATAAATAATCCTTCATGATTATGCATTGCACCAACCCACACAGCCCTGAAAAGTATGACTCCTGCCCAACTCACGCGTCTCACTTCATGGAATTCAAGTCCTCATCATCCTCCAGCCAAATTGTTTTTTTCTGTTCTTTGATGCACCAAGTTATTTTCTTTCTACACCTGGACTGATTTTTCTCTCCTGCTCTAGAGCCTATTTTTCTAAATTTATGCTGCAAAGGCCATTTGGAGAAGTCTCCTCCTCCTCCTTCTTTATCATCAATGATTCTTGCTTTTGCTCTCCATGTTTTCAATCCTTTCCTCCTGGTGCCCCAACTGGTTCCAAGGAGAGATAGAGAGAAGTGCCCGCTCAATACCTCTGTCACACTTTACATTCTGATCTCCCAAGGCAGATATATTTGTGCCCCAGATCTCATAAAGCTGACAAAGATTTTTCAGATTAAAACCTCTTTTCAGGGTTTGTCTCTTTTGTAATAGGATTTAGGTACATTAATTAATCATGATACTATAATTCAAAGTGAAAACTGATAAGTCTAGGGCTTAGAAATCACAAAAATTTTGATAGTTCATGGAAACTGTCAGTGCATAATTTTACATAGTAATCATTCTATAGCTAGCAAACTATT
>NW_006372527.1:0-990 GCF_000327345.1 Myotis davidii | reverse complement strand
ACAGGTGAGAAAGTTTTAGATCTTAGGTTTCTTTTATCTAGATATGGGGAAGATGATACTATTTACCTTATAGGGATGTGGTGAAGATAAAATTCAATAATCCTGGCAAAAAATATATGTTCAATAAGAGATAACAATGGTTGTTATTATTATAGGATTCAATTAGGACGGATAAAATTTTGTCCACACATCCTACCTACCTAAGAATATAGTTTCACGAAGCTGATATTCTTCATCATCCACTTAATTCAGTTCTAAATCGAGAGAAAGAGTCAACACAAATCTGAGAAGCAGACTTTCTAAATTTACTAAAAGACTCCTTTTGACAAACCTTTTTACAGCCTTTGCCTAGAGCAACTGGCACCTCCATTTATCTGTCCTGGTATCTGTCTCCTGTTATTTTCCTGCTCAGAGCTGTTTCTTTCAAATCCTGGAATTCAATTTCTTCTCACTCTTCTGGGGTAAATTTTATGGTTTTCCCATATCTCACAATTCCCTTTTGCAACAAAGTCCTTTTGTAGTACTACACCATCCTGTCCAGGGTATCATCCAGCCCCCAGCTACTCCCTAGCTGGACACTGTCTATATCGCCCACCTCTTTATAGTGTGTGAATTATTTCCTCTGGAATGGGCTCCATGTTCTTGTAGACAACATTGATTCTTCTACTGATTCTCCATACCATGATGGACTCCCTGAGTTTGGAAATGAACAGACATTCTAGACATCTCCTCCATCACACACGCTACGGGCTCCTTACACAGGGAGGCAGCTCATACACAAAGCTGCCAGGAATAAAGCTCTACCCTTACCTCCACCCTGAAACAAAGGGTGGGCCACTCAAGTTAGAGTAGTCAACTTCATTAACGATAATAACAGCGATAGCAATAATGGTTTTCTATCAAGTTCCTTGTGCCATAAGATATAAAAAACTTAGAACCTTTGTTTGGATAAGGTTCTAATGATCTAAGGGCAAAATGTTTTTTGTTTTT
>NW_006372526.1:0-989 GCF_000327345.1 Myotis davidii | reverse complement strand
TTGGCAGCCTCTTGATTTCATATAGGAAATCAGTCACAATGAGCTGGGAAGAAGTGGAAGGCCCTCATTTAGGCAGCAGGATGAGAGGGGATGCATCATCTTTGCTCCTGATGAGTTCATCATATGGAAGGGACATAATCTACGGCTTTTTAAAAGAGGGAACTTCCCAGTTATTGTTAGGGGACCTGGTGTTATTGTAAATGAACATCATCTTTTAAATACAAGCTATATTAAGCCAGAGGTGCCAGGGGAGAGGCCACAACCCCCTTTGCAAAGTTTCCTGATAGCAGACTTTCCCCTTGTAGCCTGGGGGTGGTTTCCTTTTCACAGAAGAAGGTGCCCTGAGGTTTCCTGCAGGCCTGTCCTCTCTCCTTCCCCATGTTAGGTAGCTGATGGCCACGAACTCTGATACCTGGGAGCAGCCAGAGTCGTGAGACATTTGCCAGCTTCGCCACCTCTGTCATCTGTATATCTAAATGGCCCACTGCTATTACACTTTATAAACACTGATATAGCTCGCTTTAAGTAACTTAAACATACACCAACAAAGATATTACAAAAGCTATAAACTTGGAGGGCATTTATTTGCATTTTTCATTAGGTTGCTTTAGGAGGTGGATATGAGAAGAAGAGGAAGAACAGAATTTGTCTTCCAGTTATAATTGAACGAGGCATTTTATTTAGAAAGAAACACTTTAGCACTTTATAAAAAGGTTGTGATCTTTTTTCTCACCAAGCATTTACTCTCTGGCCCTTAACTTCAACATTTGTCATGTAGTGAGGAAAGTTAGAAAACTCTGCTCCATGTGGACTCCCATGAGGCTTGGGTGTGTGATAAATCACACCAAGATGAGGCAGTTTCATCATTCATTCTATAAGCAAATTTTTATGGATTGCCTACTGTGTACACAGTACATAGAGTGTGTGTGCACATGAGTGCCAACACCTGTGCGCGCGCATGCGGACACACACACACACACACACACACA
>NW_006372525.1:0-990 GCF_000327345.1 Myotis davidii | reverse complement strand
TCCACTGAAGGTTAATAAATATACACTAATTATAGTGGCACTAGTTTGACATGCATTGTTATTGTATGTAACTGAGCCCAGATACAAGATTCAGGACAAATAAACCAAATAATTGGTTTCATCTATTGATCGCTGATTTTCATGATCAGGAGGTCAAAGCTAGTGAGGCAAAGGAATTATGGGTATTGATATAAACTTATTGACATGATAATGCACATAGTTTAAGATGATTAAGAAGGGAAATAAAGACAGAAGTGTGGGAGCAGCTAATAAATAAGGAGAAGACTAAGAGAGTGATAGGAAATTGCTAGATGTCATGATGGGGAATGATCATATGGGGGTATTTCAACAATCAAGCTGGTGGGTGAAGAGAGGCCATTGAGAGTGGTATCAAGGAAATGGAGGAGACAGTGACACTGAAAATAATCAAATGGGTGGTACTTCAACAATTAAGGTTTACTCCCAAAGTGGGCTTCAATTAGTGGAGGCAATACAGTTTCAGGGGAGAAGTATAGAGCAATGGCTGTAAGGCCGATTGCCTGCAGTGTAGCACAAAAGTTTATGGGAGATGAGGAGGTGAAAATGAGACACTAGGATCTAGTAACAAGGGTTCCTTAGGGTCAGTCACATGCATTCAACAGGCATCAGCAATCTTCGTAGGAACTGGGTTGCAGAAGAAAACTTAAATTTTAAGTGCACTTAATAATCCTTAATGAAATGACCCACAATAGAAAATAGTCAAGTGGGAGGTAATGATAATTTGAAAATTGTTAGGTATTTTGTGACTGTGGGCCGGACACTTTTGGAATAATTCCAAATGGCTCTTGATCTAAGTGAAAGCAGAATAATCCATTTTACTATTTAAAAATATCTTAATTTTTCTGCCTCTGGAACCATATTTTCTACATAAATTAGCGATTAGAGTGAGTGTGGCAAAATTAGACCATTTTCAACCTAAAATATATATCTTACCTAATAATAGACAAACAT
>NW_006372524.1:0-989 GCF_000327345.1 Myotis davidii | reverse complement strand
TTAGCATATTGCACTTTTATTATTATAGATACAATTAAGAAATGTTTTTTAGGAAATTATGCATAATGTTTATGATTATAGAATTGTTCATCTGAAACCTATATAAATTTGTTAACCAGTGTCACACTAATAAATTCAATAAAAAGGGAAAATATTTCTTTTTAAAGAACATGTTTAAACAACAGACCCAGTTAGGTCAGATTAAAGGGCTTCTACAGTTTGAATGCCACTACTGAAAACTCAAGGAAATGAGTAAGAAATCAGAGGAAATTCTATTGAAGAACAAAAGAATGAAGGTTAGGCCGAAAAGTCCCTCAAGCTAGAAACCAAAACATGTTATTAAAAAGTAATATCCAAAAAAGTAATATGCCACAAATATGGCTAATAAAAATATCACTATGTGATCGTATATGTTTGATGGGTTAAACCTAGTTTGTTGGCCAATAAGAAATTGTATAACCTAATGTAATATAATCAGACCCTCTGATTTGTTTTCATTTGTTTCTGCCTGTACTCTTATGAAACATCATTTTATCTAATAACTGTAAACCTTAAACAGAATGCTTTTTTGGAGAGATGCTCTTATATAATATACTGGCCATATTGTTTCTTAATATGGATCCCTTCCTTATAGGAAGAACTCTGATTTTGATTGAAATAGCATTATGATCATCATAAATCTTGAATCCCTGGTCTCTCTAGTGAGATAGGTGGGAAGAATTTCTGGGACAATACAGTTTTACTGATATAAGTCCAGTCCTTATTCTTTGTGATTTCTTTATTGCTCCTCTGAAATGAGAGGCAGAAATAAGATTGAAAGTAGCTGTGCCATTGTGTTGCCATAAGGTGATCCGGAGGGTAAACCACACACTAGAATCACAGAAAAGGGGGAAGGAACCTGAGGAATGTAGACATTGTATCCGCAGTGCACATCCCTAGGTCATGCATCTCTACACTTCTTGTTATGGGAGAAACAATAAGCCGTATTT
>NW_006372523.1:0-989 GCF_000327345.1 Myotis davidii | reverse complement strand
CTTTTAAAGCTCTTCTAAGCCTGGCATGATTGCAATTCTAAAGATCAGCTGGCCATGGTTAAAATAATGTATTTGGGGATATGCAGAACCCACATAGTCCCCCGGGCTATTGTTCAATTGTAGTGAAAGAGAAAGGAATTTTTATTTTATGTTAACCACCTGGCAGAAGCCACTCAGATGAAGACATGCAACAAGGTCTACCCCCACTAAGCCTTTCTCCATAATCTCAAGCAGAAACACCATCTCTCTTGAGATCAAAATCTACACTGGATTTTCCTGCAGCTGCCTCCATACCAACTCTTCCCCAGCTCCATTTCAAAGCTCGGTGGTGCCCTAACCTCATTTTGCCAATTATGAAATCCCTAATCTATATTACAGTTACTTTCTGCTAGGCTAGGTGCCAAACACTGGTTATGATTTTTACATGCATTTTCTCTTTTCGTCTAGGAAAAAGAAAACTAAATCATGGTTATAACACTGGTGTACTGAATTCATAAAAGATCGAAAATATGTCGGGCTACAAGTAACTGAAAAATAAAAAATTGTCTTGTGAAAGTTATGCCATAACTTTGAAAGAAAATTAGGAGGTTGCATTTAATACAACAATGAACAAGACAATATGTATATATGTGTGTGTGTGTAGTCATTAATGAATTGAGTGCATGTGCATTTATTTAGCCCATGTAAATTAACCTCGTTATGAACACTGAGTTATGCAAAGGAGATGGCACAGAAGACCTGCCTGCTCTTTATACCTGGGCTTTTTGGGCTGGCCTGTGCCCCTCAGTTCAGCTTTTACAATCTCTAGTCCACTGACTCCTCTGAAGCAAAACGTGTATTTAATAAAACATTTAAAATAGTCTCTTACTATGTGCAAGAGACTATTTTAAATGTTTTAACTACATCATACTATTTCATTTTCATAGCAACCTTTCTGTGATTGGTTTGATTTTCACCCCATTTTGCACATGAGGATACCAAAACATAGG
>NW_006372522.1:0-989 GCF_000327345.1 Myotis davidii | reverse complement strand
TTGTATGAGATAATTAAGCAACTCTATATCAATGTTTCCATCTATATGCATCTGTATGAGAGAATTTCACTAGTTACGAATATTTTAATTCTCTGAGACCTCTTTAAAATTTTTTCTGGTGAATTGTTATATTTGAATGTCATGATTAATGTTGAAAGTGTATTGTATCTCAGTTGGCCTGTAATGTACATTATGAAAGTTTCTTAGAAAGGTGGTCCAATCCAGTATTGATTAAAGTATAGATCATCTCTGAACAGCAGTTTGGCAATGACAATCAAAATTGAATGCGTAAAAGTGACTGCTGTGATTTTTACCTATTCCAAATCAAATTTACAAAGTTGAAGGTACATTATAAATTGAAAGAAACATTGAACAACTGAAATACACATTAGTGAAAAATATTGTAATGATTATAGCTTACTTAAATGAATATAATCTAACCACTGATAAAACATTCTTATGTGGATGTGTGTTTTAAATTGATACTTATAATTGTCGTTTTTGAACAAAGATCAACAAATGTATATTGACAAGAGGTGTGTCCATGTGCCTCTAGTTCATATACCAGAAAAGCTAAGGGCAATGATTCACCATCAGTGTCATTATCCCGGTGATGGCTTCGACACACTTTGGAATTTTTGTGCATGTGCTAGTTAAACAATAAGGCATTGCTCATCCATGTATTTGTATGTTGCTACATGACAATCTAAAGTGACTGAGTATGGAAGAGAAAGTTGTCTGGACGACTATGGCAAAATCTCAGTGTACAGACATGTGAATGGAAGGACTGCTTCTACTTTGCATTCAAATTTTTAAAAGGTATTTCAAAAGGAACATTTCAACAACAGGAATTTTAAAGGCACAGCTAATTTGTGCCTGTCGTCCATCTTGCCTATCAACATCTTGGGCATGTGTTGCTGTGGGTCCGGCCTTGTATTGCCATTGGGCCTGATTAATGCTTTTAAGAGATCAAGACAGCATGAGACTTA
>NW_006372521.1:0-989 GCF_000327345.1 Myotis davidii | reverse complement strand
AATTTCATGCATCGGGCCTCTAGTGTTATGTAAATAGAATCTTACAGTATGTAAATTCTGTCATCAACAGTTTTTATTTAGCAACATTCCCTTGAGATCCATCCAAGTTGTGTGTATCAGCAGTTTATTTCTTTTTATTGCTGAGCAATATCCTGTGGTATGGCAGGCTATATATTGATTCTAATTGGTTATCAGCCCTAAACTGATTATTTCAAGGCCAGAGGCTCTCTTTTAATCATCTTTGTATCTCCAATCACTAGTATGATTCCTGGTACATAGTGGATGTTAATAAATGCTTGGTAAGTGAATTTATTGCTATATGATTTTATTCTGCTTAGAAGTAGGAAACTGTTCTACCAGGGTGGTTCTGTTGTCAGTAGGCCATATATGCCTTAGGTCAGAGATGTCAAAGAAACCATATTAAATATTAACTTTTAAAAATACTTATACTGGAATTTGATGGGGGGGAATTTGTTGCCATTTTATTGTAGGAGAAACCATGACTCAATAAGTCAGAGAAAGGGCTTTGCTAGTATGTGTTATTTCCTTAAGAACAGTAACAAGTTTGTGAGCTCAGAAGCATCCTTCATAACAAAGGGAAGGTTCTTTCTCTGCAGAAGGCCCTAGAAATGACGTGTGTGCAATGCTCGCTTCCCTTTGACTTAGGGAGTGTTGGCGGTCTCCAGGGGTGTGGCGAGCCAAAACGTCTAGAAACTGAAGCTTCTACTGGACCACAGCTGAGCTCCCTGAACCTCTCTTCTCCTTTTGACCTGAACTTCCCACTGCCAGGAGAGAAGGGCCCTGCATGCCTGGTGAAGGTAAACCTTTCCCAGACTGGACATGGACATAGACGTGTTCCGTGTCTCAGAAATTAAAATGGAAAATTCTTAGCGTTTGTGTTAGTTTCCTATTGCAAACTTGGTGGCTTAAAAGAATACAAATTTACCCAGGCTTTGAGATGAGAAGTCCGACATGGACCTTCCTGGGGG